>NW_026099787.1:0-20496 GCF_025091365.1 Daktulosphaira vitifoliae | reverse complement strand
CAATTGCCTACTTAAAAAAAAAAAAATTGGTTGGGAATTTTTTCTGCTATTTGCCAAAATTACTTCTTTGTTGACTGGACTAATCATTAAATAGAAAATTTGATGAGAATTAAAACAATGTTATTTATAAGATTAATATGCAGTCAGGAAATTTTATAATTACTATTTACAGTATACTTATCAGAAAAACTCATTATGTTTTTGCATTTTTATCGTAATAGAACACTTAAATACAAATCATAGTAATCATTTATAAGTAATTTTTGGTATTTAAAAAGATTCTACAATTGAAATATCCAGAACTGAATTAATTTTAATGATTTACTTTAACTAAAAAAAAAAAAGTTAATACTTTGAATCCCTCTTGTGGGCAGGTAAAGGGTTAGATTTATAAAAAAAAAACAAATGATAGATAAAGACATGCATCTAAATAAAAAAAAATATTAAACTGATTTGGTCATTTTTGATAAGAGGTGACGACTTGGGCCACGCAACGGATTGTGGAGTCGCCACCCTCATGGCTCCCTTGCAAAAGGAAATCGGGTCGCCAACCACTTAGGCTAGGGTCTTGATCATAAAAAGAACAACACCCGGACCATAAGTAGATTTAAGAGAAAAAAAAAATAATAAGAAAACTAATATTATTCACTTTGATGAAACAAAGAGTGGATTAAAAAATTATATATACATATATAAATACTAAAATATAAAGTCTNATATATATATATATATATATATATATATACTAAAATATAAAGTCTTGTTGTAGACTATAATACGCAGATACCTTGTAACTATAACAAATAGGTTTATTTGATGTCACCAGTGGTGGACATACTTTAGTATGTCGAAGACCGTAACTTTAAAACTAGAGAGAATTATTTAAAGGGGGAAAAAAAATAAGATACACGTGAATATTGAAGATATTCACGCAATAAAAAAATTTTGTTGATTAAGAAAATTAAGGGGACTTTATTAAATTATTACAATTAAGTTAATAGTGGACAAAACCCGAAGGCAAAAACAAACTCTGCAAATAAAGTGACAAAAGAAAAAAAAAACAATTATTAAGACACAAAAAAAATTTAACCTACAACTTTTAAATATTTCACATGAAGTGTCTTCCGCATTGGAACAAGTCCGTGTACTCCGGACGCGGCGGATAATTTCTGTAATCTGNAAAAAAAAAATGTTTAAATTATTATTATTCTGCAAGTAATTGAGTGGGTTATGATAAAAAAATCACCCTGTATATGTATTAAATATACATGACACACCACTGACCAATAACCTTATAAACAGCAATGCTAAAATTATTTATAGCTTATAACAAAATAAATTTACAAAAGAAAAAAGGCTTAATACATTATATTAAATAAAATAAAAAAAACCCAGCACAGGGGGGTCGCGGCACAGTAGTGACGTGATATATTTGGATCAAGTATAATGATATCTGACAGTGATTAAAATCACTATCATAAAAAACGCTTCGATGCAAATCTTTAGATAGTGTTTACTTTTAAAAAAATTGGTGGATTATTCCAAAAGCTACATAATCTGNCATTTGAATTTTTAATATAACTTAATTCGTTTATTAGATATAAACATTTAAAGTTTCAAATTTTTGAAATAATATACATGTATAATACACATGGGATTGTAAATACAGGTAGTTAATTGGATTTTTATAACATTGCTGTCTCAGTCACGGATTGTTTATTATCAATTGATATACTTTCTGTATTGTCAGTTAGTGTATTTATAAACTCATAACAATGTGCCTTACTATCATTGATAATAACAATGCTGTGTACCTGCTAATATCGATGTCAAAAAAAATCAATTAGCTACCTGTATTTGTTATCCCTTGTGTATTATACCTATATATTAACTCAAAAATTCGAAACTTTAAATGATTATATCTAATAAACGAATTAAGTTATATTAAAAATTCAAATGCCATTTACTATTAAATTAAAAACTCAAACATTTTATTAAATTAAAAATATGTGTTACCATTTAAAAAAACAAAGTTGACCCCCTTACAAGGCATAAGGGATGAACTTAAAAAGTATTATATAGTTAAAAATTCAAGAATAATGTGTAACTAAAGATAATAAAAAAAAAAAATGTTTAAATTATTATTATTCTGCAAGTAATTGAGTGGGTTATGATAAAAAAATCACCCTGTATATGTATTAAATATACATGACACACCACTGACCAATAACCTTATAAACAGCAATGTTAAAATTATTTATAGCTTATAACAAAATAAATTTACAAAAGAAAAAAGGCTCAATACATTATATTAAATAAAATAAAAAAACCCAGCACAAGGGGGTCGCGGCACAGTAGTGACGTGACATATTTGGATCAAGTATAATGATATCTGACAGTGATTAAAATCACTATCATAAAAAACGCTTCGATGCAAATCTTTAGATAGTGTTTACTTTTAAAAAAATTGGTGGATTATTCCAAAAGCTACATAATCTGATATTTCCTTATTGATATCCTGATTAAGATAAAGTATGAAGAATGAAAAAGGGATATAAATATTATTTTTCATAAAAAAATTGTGTTGATCCATACACTTTTCAATAAGTTATAGTATGATAAATTTNAAGATAAAGTATGAAGAATGAAAATGGGATATAAATATTATTTTTCATAAAAAAATTGTGTTGATCCATACACTTTGCAATAAGTTATAGTATGATAAATTTAAAAATGTAAAATATAAAATCAAGAGTTTTCACAGAAAAATAGCATTTGGTAGCCATTTTCACCGTGAAGATAAAATATAGTCCGAAATTTTTTTTCGCATAATAAAGTAGATTACATTAACTTTAATTTAAGATATAAATAAAAGTGTCAGAACTTGAATTCGGATTCAGAACTTGAAAATATTAATGACTTTAATTGAAATATACTTATTTATTTATAAATACAAATTTATCAGGAGCAAATACTCAAAAATTTTATATGAAATTAGTTTTTAATTTTTTATTTAAATAAAGGTATACCAGAATGTGCTGATATTAAACGACGAACTCTGTTATGACTAAGTAAATATGGATTCAGAACTTGAAAATATTGATGACTTTATTAGCTAACAACAAACACCGACCATTAAATACTAAAAGAACTCGCAACTAAAGAGGCATGATGTAGTAGACAAGTTATACAATTTTTTCAACTAAAGAATTGTGAGTCGACAGTTTGTGACAGAATTCCACTAAGACTCAGTAAACGAACCGTTGCAAAGATGCAAGTAACATAAGCAGTACGTCAATACACCGGAAGAGAGACGAATACTTGGGTAAAATATATATTTTAGTTTATTGTGTGATTGTGTATTCAGACCACTGGTTGTCCTATTAATAGTAAGACGACTTATAAAAACAGTACAATACGAGTATGCGCACGTCTCGAATATAGCGTAGTGTCGTTTCATGAGAAAATGTTTCAAAGATTAACTTGACGGGGTTCCGTGTTTTTCTGAGTTATACATTACGTTATTA
This sequence comes from Daktulosphaira vitifoliae, assembly GCF_025091365.1. Classification (NCBI taxonomy): domain Eukaryota; kingdom Metazoa; phylum Arthropoda; class Insecta; order Hemiptera; family Phylloxeridae; genus Daktulosphaira; species Daktulosphaira vitifoliae. Next base: position 16,969 of record NW_026099787.1, on the reverse strand, counting down.
CGTTTACGATTACGATTATATTTAGTTATACGATTACGTTATCAACCTATGTGGAAGTATATTAGTATTTGAATCATAAGTATACGGTGACCTAATAATAAGATCTGTCGACACCTAGGATCATGGCTATTAATCCTAACCTTGCAATAGTAAAATATGCATCACATCATTTAAATGATACACGTAAAAAGAACAATTAACTAATTAATGTGTGATTTTATTACTCTTATGTAGTCGCCTTTCTTTTTACAAGATACAATTCAAATAATTATCTACTTCAATAAAAAAATTCAGAAACTTGTCAACTTTTACTTCCTTTCAATCTACAAAGTATTTCCATCCTCCCTATCATTTTCATGCAACAGTCCTAACACAAAATCCACTTTTAGAAGAATGTAGAAAGCGCGTTTATTTCAAGTGACATGAAAAACGTATGTAAGGTTCCGATTATTTTTGGGTTTGAACTGAATTTTTGACTTTAGCTTCAAAAACATTCAAAAATCACTGATCATGAATTCGAGGCTATATAGAGGATGTTCCATTACCACTACCTTAATTTCCGTGAACGGCATTATAATGATGTAAGATCCAATTTTCTGCGATATGGTTTTTTTTAAGAGTGATGTCATAAAAAACCACTTGATGTACTAAAAATATCAGAATAATGACTGTGATCACTGTTTTTTCTTTAAAAGTTTTATCGGCGGCGAGGACTAGACGTGTTTCTCTTTGAATGCTTTGTACCATCGGTATATTGTTAACTTAATTAAGGATTCTTTTTTTAAAATGTCACTATTATCTTAACGATTTCAGGAGCAGATTTGTTTAATTGAAGTCAAAATCGTACAGCACAGTGTATTTCAATTTTTAAATCACGATCACTCATCTTGAAACGTATGTAAGCAAAAATGAGCTAACATTCGTAGAAAAACTTTTCAGGGATTAGAAATTAATTGAAAAGATAGATTTATGATTGACTCTAACAGTTTTCAACATAGAATAGGTTTACATAATTACTTTTAAATTCGCAGAGTTTCCAATCCACAAAAAATATCTCTCATTTTTTATTATTTATAATTTAATATATTAAAAATTATGTTAATAATTTAGAACTGCTTATAAATTATTCATAAAAAGATTCTAAATTCTTTAGTAAGAATACTTATGTATTAGAATAATAGTATCTATAGTGATACTATTATCACTATAGATAATTTTAATTCATTTGATAATTGATAATTCAGATAAGTGTGAATAATTTAACATGCAATTATTTAATATTTTCGTTAAATAATAATTTTTTCACAAAAAATTTAAAAATGAAAATTAAATATTTTTATCTTCAGCCATTGAATATCAAGTTTATTATAAAGAAAAATTATTCCTAAGATATAGGTAATTTTCGAAATTTAAATGGAACTTATTTTTAAATTTTTTTTATAAAATATATAATTGTTAAAATAAAATTTTGACTTGTCGTTAACTAATGTTTAATTATTTTTTAAGATATTAGAATTTGATAATTTAGGGAAAATGAGGAGTGAGGTAGTGTTTAGCAATGATCTATTTACACAATAATAAAAAGATAAGAATTCTTCTACCCTACCTGAACACTCCGCTTTTCTATAAATAAAAATTTTAACAACTCATACAGTTTTCACCCTATTAAAATAAAGACTATTCTCATTTTGATAGTTAAAAACATATAATAAGTTTATAATATAATATAACAGCTTCGATGCGAGACTCAGAATGTATTAATTTTATTATAATGTGTTTTTTTTAAGTCTGTCGTCAGATTTTTAAATATCACTGGACCAATTTTTTTAACGATAAGTCAAAAGATCGCAAATCAATTGCTCTTAATAATGAAAAAAAATTAATTTTTAAAATCTATATATTTCGATATTTTTAAACATTTTTATAATAACTGACATAAATTTTTTCATATATGAACAAATAATATGATTTTTAATATATGCAAAATGATTGTGAGGAACACTGAAATTTTTTTGGTTATTATTCGTGTGAATATAAATTTATGATCTTATTTATTATTATTTTTTCAAAATCAATATTGGCTGTACTATTTTTGTGTAGAGAGAAAAAATCTTATGAAATGTATCTTGTATGTAAATAATTATGAATATTGTTAAATAAATTTATAATTACGATTCCTCTACTAGAATCACAGTAACCAATAGAATCAACCAATTTATTACATTGTTTCTTATCCTGCCTAATCAACAGTAAGTTGACTCACTAGGCGTTAAAGCTAGGAGCGTTCGACATTGATAGTCAGCACGTGCCTGGAAATGAAAATTAAGCAGTGGACGCCCTATCAAGAAGCCCTGTGTAGAAAACTCCGGTAGATGAAGATCGTTTAGATGAAAACTACCATGATCTACCGTTGACCGGAGATTTACTCGTACGAAATAAACTAGGGGCCATAAAAAAAGAATACCTATCCGAAGAATATAGCTATTTCCGATATAAGAACTTGGCAAGCCAAAGATGAAACTTTGGCCAAGTATGTCCGGAAGCTCCGGAGTGATAAACCACTTTACAGGCGCTAACACCAAGAATACAACTAGCAAGATGGTATTTTGTTAAAATACCCGGTAAATAACGGAACAGACGGGAAGATTATCGTTGTTCCTTCGGATATGTCAGATCACCTGCTAGGAGGTATCATGACCGTGTTTTTGCAGGACATCCAGGGTGGAAAGAAACTTACCATAGCATTGATAATCATTTCTTCTGGGACAATATGAAAGAGTCGATACATCAATATATCGCAAGATTTCATGTGTATGCTTGTGTTTAACCACGGAAACAAAAGCAAGACAGCCCTGCCAGCAATGGGAGTTTGTTAGTATTGATCTAATGGGGTCATATCCAATATATCAACGCGATAGGAATTGCCTACTTGTAATATCATATCAAAGTATATAACATAAGCATTAAATTTATAAAAATATATATGTATATAAGTGTCAGTGTTTCCGGAATACTTCCAAAAATTAAGTTGAAAAAGATCTACTTACTAAATACATTTTTAAGTTTTGAATCCCTGCTGTATTAAGGGAAATGGTCCGATTTAAAAAAAAATATGTCCATTGAAAGAAGTATTTTAAAATTGTTTCTCATAAATAAATTGTATTGATCCATACAATTTTCAATAAGTTATAGCATTATAAAGTTAAAAATGTAAGATAAAAAAACCCAGCACAGAGGGTCGCGGCACAGTTGTGTCGTGGCATAGTTGATTCAAGTATAATGATATCTGACAGTGATTAAAATCACTATCAAAAATAAACGCTTCGTTGCAAATCTTTAGATAGTAATTAATTTTAAAAAAATTGGTGTTTTATTCCAAAAACTACTTGATCTGCTGGTTTCTTATTAATATCCTGATTAAGATAAAGTATGTCGAATGAAAAAGGGTTTATTAAAAAATATTATTTCTCATAAAAAAATTGTGTGGATCCATAAACTTTTCAATAAGTAATAGCATTATAAAGTTAAATATAATATAAATAATAAAATCAAGAATTTTCACACAAAAATAGCATTCGGTAGCCGTTTTCACCATGAAGACAAGTCCAGAGGTCAAATTTTTTTTTTTCAAATTAAAGTACATTACATTAGCTTTAATTTAAGATATATATAAAAGTGTCAGATTTTCCGGAACATTTTCAAAAGTTATGTTGAAAAAGTAAATTTGTTGTGAAAAAGTTGTCATTTTAAATCCCAACCCTGTGGGCAGGTTAAGTGTCAAATTTACAAAAAAAATATACCAAATGATAAATAAAGACTTTGAGTATCTTTATAAAAAAAAATTATATTGATATGTTCATTTTTGAAAAAGTTAGAGCATTATTAAGTTAAAAATATAAAAAAAAATTATTTTACAAAAATCGTAATTTTTTATTAATTTTGATGTCAACTTTTACCACGAAGAAAAAGTCCAGAGGTCAACACTTTTTTTTTCAAATTAAAGTATATTAAATAAGCTTTAATTTAAGATATATATAAAAGTGTCAGACCTTCTGAAACACTTTCAAAAGTTAAGTTGAAAAAGTTCTTTTTTATATATGCATTTTTTATATTTTAAACCCCCCCATATATAGGGAAAGGGTCTGATTTAAAAAAAAAAGTATACCTAATGAAAGATTGTATTGATGAAAATTGTATTGATTCATACATTTTTTAAAAAGTTATAGCACTTTAAAGTAAAAAATGAAAATTATAAAATCGAGAATTTTCACACAAAAATAGCATTTGGTAGCCATTTTCACCATGAAGACAAGTCCAAAGGTCAAATTTTTTTTTTTCATGATAAAGCATATTACATTAGCTTTAATTTAAGATATATATAAAAGTGTCAGACCTTCCGGAACATTTTCAAAAGTTAAGTTGAAAAAGTTAATTTTTTGTGAAAAAGTTGTCATTTTAAATCCCCCCCTGTGGGCAGGTTAAGTGTCAGATTTACAAAAAAAATATACCAAATGATAGGTAAAGACATCAAGCATCTATATAAAAAAAAATTATATTGATATGTTCATTTTTGAAAAAGTTACGGCAGTTTTTAGTAAAAAAAATTGAAAAAATTTCGAAAATTAGCGATTTTTAAATTTGTAATTTTTTTGGAGGTTTCCCCCATTTACGGGGAACGAGGGAAATTTTTTCAATTTTGAAGGGTAATGTCTTCGACTAGATACGATTTGTGATCTTTTGACGTATCGTTGAAAGAAATCCGTTCGGTGAGAGCTGAGAAAAAGTGGTAACAGACACAAAAAAAAAAAAAAAAAAACACATCATAGTAAAACCAATACCTTCTCAGCTTCTCATCGAAGCTAAAATTTGAAAAAATTTCGAAAATTAGCAAGTTTGAAAATTGTGATTTTTTGGAGATTTCCGCCATTTACGGGGATCAAGAGAAATTTTTTCAATTTTGAGGGTAATATCTTCAACTACATACGATTTGTGATCTTTGACGTATCGTTGAAAGAAATCAATCCTGTGAAAGCTGAGAAAAAGTGGTAAGAGACAAAAAAAAAAATAATAACAAAAAAAAAACATCGTAGTAAAATTAATACCATCTCAGCTTTGCATGAAAGCTAAAAAATTAAATTTTATTCTATACTTTTTTATGAAAAAATCATTATTTTACGAAAAATGAAGGGTAGTATATTTAATAAATTGCACTGTATAAAATTTATTTTATGATCTCTTAATTTGTATTTAGTCATAAGTAAAGTTGGCTAAGTTCTAATTCTGAAAAGTTAACGTAACTTTAATTTTCTTGTTGTGAGATTTATTAAAAATTGAGAATAAAAATATACGTAAAATTATTGTGAGGAACACTGAATATTTTTGGTCATAATTCGTATGCATATATTTTTATGATCTTATTTATTATTATTTTTTTTCAAAATCAATATTGGCTGTACTATTTTTGTGTAGAGAGAAAAAATCTTATGCAGTGTATCTTGAATGTAAATACTTATGAATATTGTTAAATAAATTTATAATTACGATTCCTCCACTAGATTCACAGAAACCAATAGAATCAATCAATGTAATGCATTGTTCCTTAAGTATCAAGCCACTGTTGCCTGTATCAAGATTACTAAATTTATTTGAGATTATTTGAAACTCATTTATATCAAGTTTTTCAAACTAAAGAATAAAAAATAATTTAATAAATAAGTCATATATAAATGCTAATAAACTAATTATTATGTGATTTTACTCTTTTGTCATCGCCTCTCTTTTTAATTCTAGCCAAAAAATTCAAAATCTTGAAAAGTCTTAAACTTCTTTCATCTATAAAATATGAATATCTTAAATAGAGTGTATTTAAAATTTCATGTTTTATTAATAATTTTTCTCAAAACATAATGAAAATATCAAAATGTGTTTCAAGAAAAAGTTTTTATCATATCTTATTACATTCAAATTTATTAACACGTAATTTTTAAAATAAGTTGTAAGGTAATTAAAGAGATTAGTTTTGCAAAATTTAATGGAAATACGTTAATGAAATAATTTTTCAACTCTTTCTATTTCAAAGAAAATTAAATTTTTAGTATTATTTTAGAATATAAGAAAAATTCAGTTACACAGTATAACATTTGTAAACTTTTGTTGTTCGGAATTGCATAATGCTGTAATATTTAATAAAAATTAGGATACAAAAACTTAGTGTAGTAGTATAAATACTAATGGTAGTTCTAGGTTAAATGTTTTGAGAGAGCACCAAATATTACAGGAGCATAATTAAAAACATAAGTAAATTGACACCATTTACTTTTTATTTATGTTGAAAGGTTACACATATCATAAAAAAAAACATTTTCGTATTACGAGTATGCGCAGATAAACTGAATTTTCATAAATTAAATTATAATGTAAAATAAACTTTACAGCCTACTGTGGCCGATCATGACGCTCAATTATCGTATTTTTTGGACTATCTATAAAAAAGATTCACTTCAAAATTCAAATAATTGGTCCAGAAAATATAAATTTTGTAACTTTTATGGTGCTGTAAAATAAGAAAAACAAGGGTCACTAAACTACTGGACGAGATAATGTATTATAGAACCACACAGGTTAAAAAAAAAAATTGAAAATTAAACATCATCAATTTAATATTTTTTGAATAACAATAAGAATAAAAAACGGTAGCACAGTAGGGTTGAAGCACAGTGTGGACGGGGCAAGTATAGATATTATCTAACAGTGATTAACATTACTATCATAAGAAACAATTCGATGAAAATCTGTAAATAGTGTTTAATTCTAAGAAATTGCCAGATTATTTCATAAGCAACAATAACTTATTTCTTTTATTATATCCTGATTAGTGGTTCATTAATTTATAAATATAATATATGAATAAATAATAATTAACTATTTGTAATAATTATTAATAATACTTATTACTTAATAATAATTATTATTAATAATAATAAAATAATAATTAAGTATTATATAATAAGTATTATAGAACCATAACAGGTTAAAACAAAAAAATTGAAAATTAAACATCATCAATTTAATATTTTTTGAATAACAATAAAAATAAAAAACGGTAGCACAGTGTGGACGGGGCAAGTATAGATGATATCTAACAGTGATTAACATTACTATCATAAGAAACGATTCGATGAAAATCTATAGATAGTGTTTAATTCTAAGAAATTGGTAGATTATTTCATAAGCAACAATAACTTATTTCTTTTATTATATCCTGATTAGTGGTTCATTAATTTATAAATATAATATATGAATAAATAATAATTAACTATTTGTAATAATTATTAATAATACTTATTACTTAATAATAATTATTATTAATAATAATAAAATAATAATTAAGTATTATATAATAAGTATTATAGAACCATAACAGGTTAAAACAAAAAAATTGAAAATTAAACATCATCAATTTAATATTTTTTGAATAACAATAAAAATAAAAAACGGTAGCACAGTGTGGACGGGGCAAGTATAGATGATATCTAACAGTGATTAACATTACTATCATAAGAAACGATTCGATGAAAATCTATAGATAGTGTTTAATTCTAAGAAATTGGTAGATTATTTCATAAGCAACAATAACTTATTTCTTTTATTATATCCTGATTAGTGGTTCATTAATTTATAAATATAATATATGAATAAATAATAATTATAGTAATTAAATTTAGTATAAAAATGATATTCAATAATTTAATATTGTAATTATTACGGAGAAATTATAAAAATAATAAAGTTGTTGTATACTTCTTTACTTTTAACGCGTATAAAAATTTAAAGGCTTGACGCAATACTTTTCAATAACCTCTGTATGTTACTTATGAATAAATACACTGGACTACATGGAACTAAGTTTAGAAGAAAAAATATACTTTTCTTTTTCAACTTTTTGCGCTGTTTTCAAAAGTTAAGTTGATAAAGTTCTACTTTCTATACGCATATTTAAAGGATAGAACTACCTTTTGTATAAAGGGAAATCGTCCAATTTAAATAAAAAATAGGTCAAATGAGAGAAGTATATAAATAGTATTTCTCATGAAAAAATTGTATTGATCTATATATGTTTTAAAAAGTTATTGCAACATAAAGTTAAAAACAAAACCCAGAACGGGGGGGTCGCGGCATAGTTAGTTGGATCAATTATAATGATATCTGACAATGATTAAAATCACTATCAAAAATAAAAACGCTTCGATGCAAATCTTTAAATAGTGTTTAATTTTAAAAAATTTGTGAATTATTCCAAAAGCTACATGATCTGCTATTTTCTTATTAATATCCTGAAAGAAAAAATGGATTATTAAAAAATTCTATTTCTCATAAAAAAACTGTGTTGATCCATACATTTTTCAATAAGTTATAGCAATAAAAATAAGAATTTTCACATGAAAATAGCATTCGGTAATCATTTTCACCACGAAGACAAATAAAAGTCCGAATTTTTTTTTTCCATAATAAAGTATATTACATTAACTTTAATTTAAGATATACATAAAAGTGTCAGTATTTCCGAAACACTTCCAAAAATTAAGTTGAAGAAGTTCTACTCTCTATATGCATTTTTAAATTTGAAGCCACCCCGTATATAGGAAAATAGTTTGATTTAAAAAAAAAGTATGTCGAATGAAAGATGTATATAAATACTACTTCTCATGTAAAAATTGTATTGATACATACATTTTTCAAAAAGTTATAGCATTTTAAAATGAAAAATGTAAATTATAAAATCGAGAATTTTCACACAAAAATAGCATTCGGCAGCCATTTTCACCATGAAAAAAGTCCAGAGGTAAAATTTATTTTTCAAATTAAATTATATTACATTAGCTTTAATTTAAGATATATATGAAAGTGTCAGATCTTCCGGAACATTTTCAAAAGTTAAGTTGAAAAAGTTAATTTTTTGTAAAAAAGTTGTCATTTTAAATCCCTCCTTGTGGGCAGGTTAAAGGTTAAATTTATAAAAAAAATATGCCAAATTAAAGACAATGATATTATACATCTATATAAAAAAGAATTATATTGATTTGTTCATTTTTGAAAAAGTAATGGCACTTTTAAGTAAAAAAAATTTTAAAAAATTTGAAAATTAGCGATTTTAAATTTGTAATTTTTTTGGAGGTTTCCCTCATTTACGGGGAACGAGGGAAATTTTTCAATTTTTTAGGGTAATATCTTCAACTAGATACGATTTGTGATCTTTTGACGTATTTCTGGAACACTTTCAAAAGTTTATTTGAAAAAGTTATTTTTTATTGGAAAAGTTTCCATATTGAAACCCTCCTGTGGGCACGTAAAAGATCAAATGTTCACAAAAATTTATCAAATGTGAGGTGAATACCCAAATGCGTGGTTTGTTCATTTTTAAAAAAGTTATTGCTGTTTAAAAAAAAAAATTGTAAAAATCTCGAAAGTTATCGATTTTTAAAATTTCAATTCTTTGGGGAATTTCCACATTTACGGGAAGCGAGAGAATTATTTTCAATTTTTTATGGTAATGTCTTCGACTAAATACTATTTGTAAGCTTTTTGCGTATTGTTTATCAAAATCGGACCAGCGAGAACTGATTTATAGTGGTAACAGACAAAAAAAAATACATCATTGTAAAATTAATACCTTCTATGCTTTGCATCTAAGCTAAAAAATTATTTAAAAATATGAAAAAAATTTTCTTAATAGTAATCTTTTAATAGTCGAATAGTATTAGTTTACATAGTTACACTACCATAAAATTTTGACTTGATGTTAATACAAACACGAAATATATTCATATTTTACTAATGAGTTTTAACAGCAAATAAGTATATGTCACTAGTCGCGCACTGCAGTATAACATTACTACACCCGATTGGTACATGTCATCGTACGTATTGATTGTACGCATATTTGCGCTGAACCGTTAAGTTTAAATCCATGTCTGTAGTTTAAAAACCACTGACTGAAAAGTACTAACATCTTATCTACACTATAGAAATATCATTGTTCTGTCATATGTTTACATTAAAATATAATAATTCAAATTTACCAAATTAGAAAAACCTTAGTGACTCGTATGTACACATAAAAACAACATTTTATGGTTAAATAACTACACTGCTATAGTCGCTTTTCTGCCGTCTGTTCTTTCCACCATTACGTGCCATTAATTATTGTCTACTCTCGTTACTTATAAGATGTGCGATTAGCTGCTATCCTCCCAGGAGAGATCTCATCCTCTCCCTCTTCAGATTCAAAAATAGTGAATTAAACAGACTTAAGGTAAACGGCATTCTAGTGCGGTGCAAAACTAAACATTCTATGGTCTAGCTGATTCATACGAAACAAAAGTTAACTTTGTATGAAGAAAAAATTTTGATTTATAGTGTAGAATACGATTGATTATAAAAATACGTCAAAAGATCACAAATCGAATCTAGTTGAAGACTTGACTTTTGAAAGTGTTCTGGAAAGTCTGACACTTTTAAATATACATATTAAATTAAAGCTAATGTAAAATATGTAATGATATACATAGTACATCATTAATGTCATAATAAATTATTTGTATACACAATAGATCATTAATGTCATAATGTATTATTTAAGACTTCAATCAATCAATCTCACAAAATAAAATGTATACCAATAAAAATAAGATATACATATGTACCTTTTAAATGTTTAAAAATACTAATGAAATTTCGTAGAAAAAGAGTATATATTAATTATATAAAACAAACAGGAAATAATAAACAATATGTAATGGTAGCACATAAGATGAAGGGTAATAAACTATGTCTAAATTATTATATGAGATATGATTGTAATTTATAATATGTAGATCATTATTGATGAAAATGTAATAAATAACATGTAATAAATTACGATTAATAAAGAAATAACGGTGGCGTCGGGGATTACTTCTTGCCTTTGAACTACGGTCAAATTTAATATAAAAAGCCAAAAATAAAGAGCATTCTAAGACAGATGCAATCAGATATTTCTAGAGGCACTCACTACGCTCGCTCATTCCACACTACGAAATATAAGCAAGAAGTGATCCGCCGTCAACACAGTTATATTTGTTCACAAAATACAACATCTATTTATTTAAGAGTATAGCAGAAGATATCAAGGTAGGAATCTAATAATTTCACCAAAAATAAATAAGGTTTAAAATTAAATATTATGAGTACATAGATTAAGTAGGCATACAGGAAAATCAAGTGATTATCAATAATAATAAATATACCAAGTAAATTTAATAAATCGATAATGTTTGTACAGAGTTACTTGGCAGAGTTATATCGTTGATACGTGTCTATTTCAGGAGTTAGGTTGGAGGTTCATATGTATAGCCACCATACCACTCTGGGTAGACACACGAGGTGACTCAATCCCACCTATCATCGATAACCGTCAAAACTCGTGGCATTATTGATATTTAAGAATTGACAATTAATTATAATAAATCCCATATTAATAAAATAAAGATCACTTTATTTTTCTATCATCTTCTATCTTTCTTACAGACCCTCGTACTCATACCCCGAGTAATAATATTATTAATACAATAAAGTAGTGGATCAAATAAGAATCAAAATCCCGTCATATTCTATTTAACTTATTTCTTTTGAGCAACTGTCAAAGTAGCTCCCTAAATTAATAACCCCCTAATTAATATAATATTAAAATCAACAAAAGTATTAAAGTAATTTAAAATATATTTTTCTTCTTTTTTTTGATTCACTACAAATACTTTATCATAGAAAAAAAAATTGATTTTTCACCAACGGTGAAAATCGCTACCGAATTCTATTTTTGTGTGAAAATTCTCGATTTTATATTTTACATTTTAATTTTATTTTGCTATAACTTTTTGTAAAATGTATGGATCAATACAATTTTTTCATGAGAAGTAGTATTTATATACACCTTATATTCGACATACTGTTTTTTTTAATCGGACCATGTTTTACATGCCCACAGGAGCGTTTCATAATGGAAACTTTTCCAATAAAAATTAACTTTTTCAAATTAACTTTTGAAAGGGTTCCGGAAATACTGACACTTTTATGTATATCTTAAATTAAAGTTAATGTAATATACTTTATTATGGAAAAAATAAAATTCGGACTTTTGTGTGAAAATACTCGATTTTATTTTTTACTGTGCTGGTTTTTTGTTTTTATTTCAAATTGCCATAAGTTTTTTAAAAAAAACCAAATTAATATACATTTTTTTCTAGATTCACGAATCTATATCAATTAAAATATTATTTTGAAAAATTTTTTTTATAAATTTGACCCTTTTCTTTTACAAGAGGGATACAAAATTACAACTTTTTCAAAAAAATTAACTTTTTCGACTTAACTTTTGAAAGTATTCCAGAAATACTGACACTTTTATGTAAACACTTTAATTAAGCCTAATGTAATATAGAAAAAAAAAATTAGGACTTTATGTTGTCTTAACGGTGAAAATGACTACCGTATGCTATTTTTGTGCTCAAATTTCCAATTTCATTTTTTACATTTTTAACTTAATATTTCTATAACTTTTTGAAAAATGTATTGTTTCAGTACTATTTTGTAATGAGAAATTCTATTTATATACTTCTTTCATTAGACATATATTTTTTTTAAATCGGATAATGNAAGGGGAAATACGCGGGATCTGACTCTTCACTCATATTTTGATAATTTTTCTTTTTACAGGAGGGTTCAAACCTTAAAATGCGTATAGAAAGTAGAACTTTTTCAACTTATTCGTAATTAAATTATATGTATTGATTAATCCAGACTTAAAATAATAATCAAACATAAATATTTGTTATATTAATTAGAAGGATTTTGTTATTATTTAGGCCATATGCGAAACTTTAATTGCAGATTTGAAATTAGCGTAAAAATGGGTTTAGACAAGTATATTTTGGTCTCGGATGAAAATTGCTTCTAGACCAGTAAATTTATTTATAAATAACATACAACTTTTTTTTTTAAATACTGTNGTGCCGCGATCCCCCTGTGCTGGGTTTTTTTTTTTAAATATTGCAACAAGAAATTTAACTTATATATGCGTTTGCCATAAAAGTTTTAACTACTTTATAATTTTTTTTAATTTATCGTAAAAATTACACTACTAAATTATTGAATATCAATTTTATACTATACTTAATTGCTATAGTAAATTTTTATACATATATTACACTTATAAATCATAAAACATGTAATAAGGATATAAATAAGGAAATAGGAGATCATGTTGCTTTTGTAGTAATCCACCAATTTCTTAAAATTAAACACTATCTACAGATTTACATCGAAGCGTTTTTATAGATAGTGATTTTAATCACTGCCAGATTAAATCTATACTAGACCTAACAATGCCACGTCACCACTGCGCCGCGACCCCACTCTACTGGGTTGAGTTTTTTTTTTATATTCTAAATAAATTTAAAACTAAACAAAGTACATTAATTGGCGAATATATTGAAAAAATCGTGTCAGTAAATCTAAAGCTAAAAATTATATTAATTATAAATTACCATCAAGGTTATAATCATTGTAAGTCTCTTCGATATCATGACAAAATAATGCATGTTGTATTTTTTCAATGGATCTACCAATATTATAATCCGTTATCAAGTATTCAAAGAGGTTTATTTGAAATACGTTAAGTCCCTCGCTCTTTAAATATAAAATTATCATATTTAATAAATAAATAAATAAAAGTTGGAATTGACTTACTATTATTCCGGTAAAAAAACAAAATGAACAAAAGATTAGTATAGTTTTCAAATGCATTACAATGATTTTTTTACTTCAGAAAATAACAATTTAGAAATAAATTATTCAAATATTTAAATTCTAGCTGTGTCATTTTACATATAATGTTTTACAATTTATACTGAAATAGTGCAAATATTAATTATTTAAACTAAAATAATGTTATTTTTGAAACAAAATTAGATTTTAATGTATTGACACATTAACATTTAGACTTTAAAACAATTTTTTTTATGATGTCATCAAGTGTTTAAATTTACTATTCAAAGTGAAAAACTTCATTAAAACACAAATCAAATTTTATATGATTAAAGATTAAAATTTTTACTTTTTCTTGACCGATTAACGATTAACTATAGCTATATGTTTCTTTAATATAGTAAAAAAAAAAAAAAATTTTAAAAAAAGAATTTCTTAGATATACGTAATTTTGCTAATATATGACTCACATTATCTTTTTAAAATGATATAGATGTTGTTAAGTATCTCTTAATGTTATTCTGTATATTGAGTGGTGAAGACTTGTACCACGCAGCGGATTTTGAAGTCGTCACCCTGATGGCTAATGTAGCACTACTACATTGTCTTTAAAAGTCTTCTAAAAAAGTATTGCTTGTATCCAAAATACCAAGAGACTTTTCGTTAGAAAATAATTTCTCCTCCAACATACCAATCTGTTTAACAAGACAATCATCAGATTCTGCATTACCTTTTTCACTCTTGAACAATTTAGACTAAAGGAAATCTTTTTAGTTATCCAAGCTCTTTTGGATTTCATTAAAAAACCTTCGATTATCATCATTAGTCAACTAAACCATAAACGTCAACCAAATACTTATTCCAATCGCTCCATCACGCCGGACGTGACCTAACTATTTCTGTTAAGTAGATCTATTCACAGTTAATAATATATGATGGTACACACTTTTTATACCCTAAAATATTAGCTATCTTTTTATATTTCTGTATTTTGATCATTGATTCTGTGATATTGTCACGTTACCATCATTGTAAGAATTTATTATAATAAAATACAGGCAGCACATCCGCTTTTAGAGACTGNATAATAAAATACAGGCAGCACATCCGCTTTTAAGGACTAATGAATTAACAATTAATATATATTGCGAAATTGGCAATCGTCAGAATAATTATAAAAACCCAAAAATACTGCCCAACGTGGTCAGTCGACTCCAGTGCTTCGTGTCATTTATCAGTCTCAGTACTCGGTTGTTGCTGTCCGACTTACTGCATTAATTCAAGTCTTTTTTCTTTTTTAACCTACCTACTCTTATCCTCGACATTTCATAATACTTGTGTCTTGCACTTCATCTGTACCTTATACCTAGGTGTTACTTTTATTCCCTTCCTACAACAGCGGCCTTTTGACACTCGCAGCTAATCCGGAGTGTCAGCTGAGCACGGTAACTGTCGTATGATCACACGGACGTGAATACCCAGGCGGCAGACTCAACATCATTGTCATAAACACTTTACCTACTACAACCTCCTCTTTTGGTGTTTAATTTGTGTTACGACAATTTTGTCGCTTATATCCAAAAGCTGAGATGTTACAATAATGGGTTTAAGAAATATTTTAATAGGTTTCACATAGCTAAAATATTTAAATATATATTTTTATTTCGCATTAAAATAATATTTACAGTTTACTAACTATTAAGAATTACAATTGTGCAATTAAAAATCAATTAAACAATTATTGTCATTAAGTTAAAAATCGAGTATTGTTATGAGAAATTTAAATCTTGTTGGCAACTAAAACTAATGCTTTTGAGTAAAAGGCTGGAATTATGTAAATTACTATTTTTGAACTTTTTACTTTGAAATAAATGGAACATTAATAAAAACACTGGCAGTGCAAATTTTTTGAATGAGGGTAATTAAAATTGCTTGATAATGCTGTATGTTTAACTAAAAGGAAAGGAATTTGACTTCAAATCTATTGTCTATTTAAAATTTTAGCATTAGCTAATAAAATATTTGTATTTGCATCATTTTTATGAAATTTTTTTATTGAAACTCTGTTTTAAGAACAAAAAAATGACGAAACCAAATTATTTTTTATTTAACATAACTTAAAAATATTATTAGGATATGCAAATAAAATAGATGTCAAAAAGAATTTATGGCATTTAACAGACATACCTTTTATATTTCTGTCCAAATAATAAGATTGGCGGATTATTTTAAGCAATTACAAGTACAAATAAACCGAGAGCGGCACAGAATCTACAAAAAATTGAAAATGAAATTAAAATATACTTAAAGCAATAATAATAATGAAATACAATAAATTATTGGATATAGAGAATACAATTTTTTATAATTGTAGAATATTTTAAATAATTGTTAAAAAAAAATAGGGCATGGGAAGATTTAAATAAAATAATAACTTTTCTTTTGTAATACGTTTATTCTTCGTAATACCAATTATATATCAAATTCGGAGGAAATTTTATTGAGATTTTATATAGTATATTATCACCAGCAATATGATTGTGACGTTCACCAAATTCTGTATTGTTCAATTGTGCCTTGTAGAATTATCTTTTTATCTGTACATCGCGTAATCTGTATAGTGTGTCATCTAAAAAATACAATAATATAATAAAGTATATGAATTATTACAATAATTGTTAAATAATTACATTCATCAGAAATTTCTTTCTTTAAATTAACTACAAAACTTTTGAGATTTTCATTGTCATTTTCGTTCTGTGTTACTACCTAAAATATGCAAATTAGTTTATTGTAATACATATATTAAATACCCTTATTTTTAAAGTTAGTAAAATAAAGGGAAATGGTCCGATTTAAAAAAAAGTTTGTTGCACAAAATAAGAATACAAATAGTAATTATCTTAAAAAAATTATTATGATCCATACATTTTTCAAAAAGTTATAGCATTATAAAGTTAAAAATATAAAAAAGAATTTTTTTACAAATATCGTATTTTTTTTTATTAACTTCGATGTCTGTTTTTACCATGAAAACGAAATAAAGTCTGAATTGTTTTTTTTTCATAATTAATAATATAACATAAACTTTAATTTAAGATATATTTAGTATAAAAATGTCAAAATTTCCGGAACACTTTCAAAAATTAAGTTGAAGAATTTTAACTTT
>NW_026099786.1:17150-20549 GCF_025091365.1 Daktulosphaira vitifoliae | reverse complement strand
ATATACCAGTTTTATCTTATAAAAATACAATTTTTATATATGTACAGATATACAATTATAAAATGTATTAATAGAATTAGTCATTTGTGTAACTAAATTATATACAGTGTTCAGTAAGTAAGGAAACGGGTTACTTGTTTTAAACAATGGAAACATTAAAAACATTAGTGAACACTTTGTATATTACTCTTTAATCGGAAGAAAAAAACGAAACTAGGAGATTTAGGGCCATGTAAACAAAGACTACTAATCTTAACTTAAAAAAATAACACATTATTGAAAACGTGTACATTTGTTTTTATTTAAATAATACACTTGCACGTCCGCACAGTGGTCTGAAATCGAATTTTAGGCGCTCATAAGTCCATTTTAAAATGTACTCATAATGTTAAAATAATTATGAAAACTCAATTCTAGTATATTGCTTAGATAAAATATAAAATTTCAAGGTCACATGTTAATCTGGTCGTTATTTATAGCCGTTTGAAGTATAAATATGGTTATATTACGGTTATTTCAACATAAACATTCAACTTTTCGTTGTAAAGTCTTTTAATAAGTTAAAAAAAATTTTTTTCGAAATTTTTTTTTTAATATCTTTAACCTTTACTTTTAATAAAATAATAAAAATAACCCTATTTATACTTCAAACGGCTATAAATAACGACCAGATTAACATGTGACCTTGAAATTTTATATTTTATCTAAGCAATATACTAGAATTGAGTTTTCATAATTATTTTAACATTATGAGTACATTTTAAAATGGGACTTATGAGTGCCTAAAATTCGATTTCAGACCACTGTGGTCCGGCGGTAACGGTCAGACGCGTTCGGGTTTTACAATGTCCACACAGGTAGATAATAGCCGCCCGATAAAGATACACATAACTAACATAATACCAATGATAAAGATTACAACAAAATTGTAATTTTATACTAATCAAAATATATGCAGAAATTACAATCGTTGAGAACGGCAATTTTTTATTTGTTTCGCAATTTCAAATAAATTTAATTTGATACTATAGACGACTAAACTTATTATCTAGATACTTTTTCTAGAAACCCAATTAATTATTGAATAAATATGGATATTAAATGCATGTGATAGGAAAATTGTTTTCAATATAATTATTGAAATGGTACCAACANAAATACATGTGATAGGAAAATTGTTTTCAATTTAATTATTGACATGGTACCAACATTCCTAACAATTTCTATTATATATTTAAATAAAACTAATTCAATGTACTTTAAGTTAAAAACAAATGATCCTAAAACTTGTTTTTTATAAATAATCTGCTACCAAAATCATAAATTTTTAAAATTTTTTAGAAACTTTTTTTTTAAATTTATGATAATGTTCTCGAATAACTGTATCCTCAAAACTTGTACCAAATGAAAGCTTTGAAAAAATAATATGACAATTAAAAAAAATTTGTCTATAATCGGCAAATTTCAAATTATTTTAATGATATAAAAATTTTTGTGTACAATTTTTTTTCTAAGTAGCAACAGACGTATTGAGGGGCTTCAACTCCAATCAAATACTGTCAAACAAAAATTCATCAATATTTCTTTAATTCCATTAACTCCAAAATTTACGACATTGAGATTAATCACTATTTAATTTTCATGATTAAGGTTATGATATGCATAATCTAAACAGTACCTTTTTTTAACAGGGAATTATATTTTCAACAACAGAAATAATCAAAGTAAGTCATCCATCTAACAGTGTGTAATTGCAATTTTCTTAATAAGTGGTAACAGACGTATTTAGGGCTCAACTTCAAAAATATACTCTAAAACAAAATTACCAGTATATCTTAAAGCACATTCGCCTCTAAGTAAAAGGCAAAATATTTAAAAAACATTTAACAAAAACAAATTTAAAGCAATCTTCTGATTTGACTTTTGGTTTGATTAGATATTAGAGTGAACGATCACCATTAAAATAACCTTTAACATTATTTAAAAAAAATGCTGTCCTGGCCGGGGTGTGTGAAAAAAAAATTGTTTTAACATATATTTTAAACAAAATGATTTAAATTATGCATAATCCAAATAGTAAATTTTTATTAATAGGGAACAACAGATCCAACATCAGGAATAATCAAATTAAATCATATATTTAACACTTTGTCAATAAAAAATTTACCAAGATCAATAGATTTAATTCATATTTGTATTGCTAACTCAGACTTAGATCCAACAATTGAATTTAATGAAGGTAAGACAATTAAATAACTTTTAAATCCTTATATATTTAAAATAATTAAAAAAATGTTGATTGTTAAAATGATAAAACAATCTTATTTTTTTTTTAATTTACTACAATATTAATAAAGTTAATATATTTTTACTAGAAAAAGAAGTAAAAAATAATCTTAATATTCATTTCAAAGCCATTTTCAAGGGCTTTTAATACAAATATTAAAATCTTTGTAATATTATAACCCATAATAATATTGGGTTCCCACTTAAGATGAGACACGGTGACGTGTTGGAGTGGACTGTACAATTAACTTTTACGAATAACTACAATAATATAATTTAAGTTCTAGAATTTATAGTCATTATTAAATGAATAATGTTATAATAATCATTCACAATTTTATATTTATGCGACACTTTATACAACATCAGTTCGAACACTATTGAAAATTGCTTACCCAGACTATTAGTTGTACACTTACTAATTAACTAACTAAATCGTACTAACAATAATACTATAGTAATACGGGTTTGTAACAGGCGTTGTAAAATGTGGGATTCATTCTTTAATATAGTAAAAATTCGAAGTCTTCGTCAAAATAGTACACCAGTATTATAATATGTATAGTTTAGTTACGATAACAACTAAAAAATATAAATATTTAATTATCGTTATCATAATTTATAGCATATTGATTTTTAAAAATTAACATAGTTTTAATATCGAATTTAATGTCCCATTTTGCTTCGAAGTTTGGCGAACAAAAACATTTATAAAATGTAGAACGAAAAAATTGTTGACTAATTCTGTTTATTTTACTTGAATAAATTCACGTACAGTTATTATATTTTCTTATTAACAATATTTCATTTAGATACCAAATGCTTTACTATATTACCGTATTTACCTGTTCCACTAAATTCCCTGCCAAAATAAAAAGTCAATATGTTAAACATTATTTTTAATTTTATAGAATTATTTCTNATTAAAAAGTGAATATGTTAAACATTATTTTAAATTTTATAGAATTATTTCTACTTTTGAGTTTCGATTTTTATATTTAAATAGTATTAATTATTGAATGAATTAATCAGATGTATAATTAATTGATTAATATTAATTTGTAATTTTGCAGAAAAAATCAATCCATTTTTAACTAAATTGAGAGGTGATAT
>NW_026099786.1:11075-16143 GCF_025091365.1 Daktulosphaira vitifoliae | reverse complement strand
TTTATACAAAATCTATTTAATATAAATAAATAAATAAATATTTTTACTATACTTTATAACGCTATGGGATAAAAAAACAGTAATGAATAAAGAAATATAAACTAAATTTTATCTAAATAATATTATTAAATTAATTTAACTGTCATTTTCAGATCTAAAATCAGAAATTGAAAGCGTAAACAAATTAAAAAAATCTACTATCGAACATATGTCTCCTAATGCAAATTGGACTTCAATGTCTATTGTTAATTTATTAAAGAAGGACATTTATGGAGAACATAATCACACAAATCTTTTCGCAAAACCTTGTATTACTGCTTATTACAGCTATTTGGTTTTTAATGATTATGCATGTTTTTAATGAGATAGATCTTGGAAACTACCTGAAGAGTTCAAGGTCGTATCTGAGNGAAACTACCTGAAGAGTTCAAGGTCGTATCTGAAGTGGCATCTAAGATATCTGAACTCCCCTCATCCAATTTTATCAATGTCTTAGAATTTTTTAAAAATTATTTTTGACGTTAGTCATAAATTATTGTTGTTTTCAAATTAAAATTTAATACTGATCATTATATGTGTTTATATTCTATTTTAATATGCTACTTAATGAATATTTACAATATGTATAATAAACATTTAATAAATGCAAAAATAAAGCATTAAATAATTTATATTAAGATGGAAGTTTCACATTTGAATCTGATTTATATTGCTACNATGGAAGTTTTACATTTGAATCTGATTTATGTTGCTAAATTATTATAATAGTTTCGAATTTCTAATACTAAATTGTTATCGATAAACTAAGATCATTATAACAGCCAGGCATCGTTAATTACAAGACAGAATGTTTGTAAATAGTAACATTTTATATACTAATTCGAAACTTGTTAACATTTCAATACCGTAAAAGAGCGTCCGTACGAAAGAGTGTAGGACACTAGTGTAATCTATTGTGCAAGGAACTTAAATTGAGCTTGCATCTACTCTATATCACTCTACAGATGACTGAAAAGACATAGGCTACTAGGAAATAGTTTTCTAGTACAGGACAGTAATGTTGTTTATAATCTTATTGTTGGTTTCTCCGGTTATTAAGTTATAAATGCGTTAGTATAAAATACTATACTTGAGAGCAGACTATATACACACAAGAAAGGGTTTATATATAATCTCAAAAGAACATTAAATTCAATTCTGACCTTGGATAGATTTAATATAGAGCTGTAATGGAGAAGTTATCATATGTGAAATAATGTATTAATAAAAGTCGCGTAGTTTTGAATGCATGTATCGATAATCATAATCGTTAATAATGACATCAAATATAACTATCAAATATTTATCTCACAAGGATAATTAGAGGTAATTAAAAACATTTATTTATATGGTAAATCTACAATAACACCTATATCGAAGGATTTTAAGTAGTTCACAATTAGAATAGGGTAGGTCATCGAAAATGAACTGACTGAATAGTTGTATAGAAAAAATACAATACTCATAGTTTACACATATTATATTGTATTTTTTATGTAGGACGATAATCTTTCGTTGTCTTATAACCCAACATCTAGACGTGTTTCTGCACGGACACATACCCCAAGATATTTTCACTTTAATCTTATTATTCTCAGTCAGTGACCTTATACCAAACACCCCAATAAGTTATATCTTATACGTAAACAATTTTTTGGTGGTGCTACCTTGTTATATATTTTGTACACTATACGGTTATTTTTCGTATATTACAATCATTCGTATAATTTGTGAATCACAAACTACTCAATTACTCACAAAATAATTAAAATTTTGAAAAAAATGTATCTTTACTTTTTAGTTACATACATTTCTTGATTTATCCACAATTAAGTATTTTTTTGGCTCATCCTTTGTGCGCTATATTTTTTTATTAAAAACATACATTTATCTACTTTATAAAATAGAAAATATTTGTTATGTCGCCATTTAGGGATTAAGCCTAAATGCTCGTCGACAGTAAATTAAGGAACCTACGAGGGATTGCTGGCTAGGTTATATCTACTATAGGTACCCTAGTTAATTCATATACCCATACAGGAACTACCAAGAGTCGTACTATAATACTTTATATATAACACTCTTGGTTAACAACAATTTAAATATTTATAAATTAAAGAAATATTAAATAAGTAGTAAAACTTCCTGGATACCTAGAGATGATAATAATCCAACAGAGAGCTGACAGCGACGCACACACACTTAATAAAATCGTCGTGGGTAAGCTAAGTTAATTTATGTATTTATATATGAGGAACAATGAAAATAATAAGAACGTTGGTCGTTCCGGTGGTAAAAAATCAATTGACTACTTGTGACATACGCATTATGGCGCACGATGGCTGTTGTTACGTCACTATTTAGGGGTTGAGCCTAAATGCCCGTCTATAGTATTTTAAGGGACCAACGGGGGATAGCTGGCTAGGCTATAATTAGTAACCTTAGTTACTGAGGTTACCTATTTAATTTATATTCCCTTAGAGGAACTACCAAGGGTCGCACTACTATATATATATATATAACACTCTTGGTTAACAACGATATAAATATTTATTAAGTACAGAATATTAAATAAATAGTACAACCTGCTGGACACCTAGAGATGATATAATCCAACAGGGAGCTGATGGCGACACACACACACACTATTTACGTGGTAGGTAAGTTAAGTTGAATATGAGTTAATATAAGTTAAGAGTAATGGTCAAGATGATTGTAATAAGTCAACTGCTGATCGGGACATCCATGTTATGGCACGGTGGCCGCGAATCCCGAAAGTGCTTATGTGTGCAGTCAGTCCTCCTGTTAGTACTGTTGTATGTCATTGTGCCAATATTATAAGTATAATCAGCGGTACAATCATATTGTGGAAACAGTAATATGGGCATATATATATATATGTGTGTGTGTATAATATGACATATAATATTATAATACATAATATATATGTGGTCTGTTGTATCTCCTCCGTCGGATGGTACTACTATGTTTTGTTTCTAACAGCTTAATAAATAAATAAAACCTTTGAGTTCTAACTGAATCAAGGAAATTCTTTTATCCCTTTGAACACCACCAAGGTTTATGTCCACGACTGTTACCCGTAACCCGAAAGCGTAATAAGACCAAAGGTACTCAAATATTATCACCACAAATTACTCGTTAAGATATTACTAAGGACGTTGTGTTGTATGGAGACTCAGACATGTTTTAAATGAGAATCTTCTTATACCTTTACTTAGAATAATAGAAAGGAATAGAAGTTCAATCGTAATAATTAAAAATATAATTAAACGAGATAAAACGTATTAAATTTGAACACACTAAAAGTATATTAAAAAAAATACAAGACAGTTAAGACTTATTGTCAGAATTATTCCAACAAAATAGTCTAATAACAATATATCAGGAAATTACAATTATGTTACAATTAAACGAAATATTACAATGTTTTACTTCCTGCTTTGAAGATGGTAGACTATGTAACAGGTCGTATCGTATTGTAATTAGAGAAATTACTGTTCGATATCAACTTTTGAACATATATTTCAGATGTTATTAACAATTTAAAGTTAAGACAGGAGTTGAGCAGTGGTTGCTGCTATTTTTATTACAATAAATTTCTCGACTTCATCCCTCCTCTCGGCCAAAAATTTTAAAAGCTTCTGAAATACTTGCTCAAAATTTGTTATCGTTCAGTCATTCTCTTAATTAAAATGTTTTTTATTCTAAAAGCTAGTGAAATAAGTATGTTTCTAATAAAAAAATAAAAATTGATACGCTTATAACGCACAAAGTACGAGCAAAAAAAATACATGACAGTGGATAAATTAGGAAATATGTAATTAAAAAATAAAAATTTAATTTTTATCTAAATTATAATTATTTTATGAGTTATTGAGTGGTTCATAATTCACAGATCCCCTTGAATATAATCTTAGGTTCAATAATAGCAACAACACTCCGGTGGAAATACTTATGAGAATAAACAGAATTAATATAAGTCAGTAGAAAGTACGCACAATTGACTTACAGGTCTGAGTGCATAAGTAATTATTGTTCACGTCTATATCAACTAAAACTATACTAGTGACGTAATAATATTAACGCTCCAAAAATTATTTTTAAATTATTTTTTCCAAAAATTAAAAGAAAAATTATTTTAGAACTATTATTGGTTTGTATTTGTAGAAGTTCTATTATTGATATGAGTAGTATATGTATGGCGGGTACGGGCTCTCAAAGGTGCCGACAAATGACGTCATCTATTGTTCTTAGAACAATGGGGCTATTGTTCTCGGAAAACAATAGGTGCATTACGGGCTCTCAAAGGTGCCGACTAATTACGTCATGTATTGTTCTTGGGTAACAATGGTTGCACAGGTGAGGTGCAGTCCGTCATGGTGACGTCACACCTGACCTACCTTAACCTCCCAGGCCCCGGCGCCTGTTGGGGACTGCATCCAAGTGCAGCTTATGACGTTATGCCCCTAGTTGACGTCACACTTGAACCTTGACCTAATATAAGCCCTATGTTGTGCCCTTTGCTGACGTCACACCTAAACTTTGATATAAGGTATGCCCTATGACGTCATAACCGACCTTATGTAAGCCCTGGCTGACGTCACGCCTAAAATCTGTGCAAACATGAGCCCTATGACGCTTTTGCCAGATCGGTCGAACGCGCCCTATGACGTC
Organism: Daktulosphaira vitifoliae; assembly: GCF_025091365.1. Classification (NCBI taxonomy): domain Eukaryota; kingdom Metazoa; phylum Arthropoda; class Insecta; order Hemiptera; family Phylloxeridae; genus Daktulosphaira; species Daktulosphaira vitifoliae. The sequence continues at coordinate 11,409 of NW_026099786.1, read as the reverse complement.
ATACCTAAACTTTGATATAAGGTAAGCTCTATAACGTCATACCTGACTTAAGATAAGCCCTATGGTGGGCCCTGGCCGACGTCACGTCTAAACTCTGTGCTAACATGAGCCCCATGTGGACCCTGTGTGCCCTATCACGTCGTGATTGTGTCTTGCGCTATGATGCTGTCATGTACGACCCTATATAGTACTACAACGTCGGGCAGCGCTTCACCGACCGATCGAACGCGCCTTAACTCCATCGTCGGATCCCACAGCTGACAAGTCGATCAAAAAAAAAATGTTAATTTTCCAGAGTACCAACACGCAAACGGTTAAACGTGTGTATAGTACG
>NW_026099786.1:7873-10037 GCF_025091365.1 Daktulosphaira vitifoliae | reverse complement strand
AAAAAAATCAGACCATGATAATTTTTTATACAAAGTTAACAAAATGTTTTTTTTTTTTTGGTCGTGTTTTTTACACACAAATCATTTTGGTTCGTGTTAAGGTCCTTCTAAAATTAATTTGCTCAGTTTAATCATTCCCCTGTTTACGACTTACGTTGTTGTTCGGTGTACGGTCATACGTTTACAATCGAAGTGTATTTGATCCAAAATGGATAGTGGAAAAGAAACGTATATTGCGTATGAAAATCGTCTCAATGAAAATTCAGGTAAGAAATAAAAACTGNTCAATGAAAATTCAGATAAGAAATAAAAACTGTATGATATGACAATCGAAACTAATTTTACGTGAAATTACTTTTCCATTTTTCTCGTTTAGGATATGATGTTTGTGGATTTTACTGTTCGACGTCTAATGATCAGCAGACTAGAATTAAACTCCCTAAACACAAAGAGTTTGCCGATTATAACACTCGTTTAAAGACTTTTGAAAACTATCCAAAAAAATTGGAATCAAAAATATCAAGACTTTGTGATGCTGGATTTTTATACATAGGTATGGGACTATACAGTATTGAATGCATTATTATGATTGGTACATTTATTCAAATTCATTATTTATAAGTGTATATAATTTTTAGGTAATGGACAAAATGATCAAATGTTATGTTATTGCTGCAGTCAAGGTTTGAAAGATTGGGATGATGAAGACGACCTATGGGTAGAACACGTACGTTGGTCTCCTAGCTTTACTCATGTATTANGGTCTCCTAGCTGTACTCATGTATTGTTATGTAAGGGACAGTTATTTATCCAAAATAATAAAATAACGAAATAAGACTACTATTATTTGTTATTCTTATATAGTATTGTAGTTTGAAAAATAAATAAAGATTTTTAATATTGTATCTTGTGTGTTATATGAAACTGTATAAAAGATACAGTGTGTAATAGATATAAATATCAATTTTCGATTTAGTAAAAAAACATAATATACTACCAAATTTATAATTTGTATAATATAAGAGGGTTTGTGTATTCACAAACGATCAAATCTACAAAATATGGTGACATGGTATAGTTGGATCAAGTATAATGATATCTGACAGTGATTAAAATCACTATCAAAAATAAACGCTTCGATGCAAATCTTTAGATAGTGTTTAATTTTAAAAAATTGGTGGATTAGTCCAAAAGCTACATGATCTGCTAGTTCCTTAGTCCTTAATATCCTGATTAAGATAAAGTATGTCAAATGAAAAAAAGTTTATTAAAAAATATTATTTCTCATAAAAAAATTGTGTGGGTCCATAAACTTTTCAATAAGTTATAGCATTATAAAGTTAAATATAATATGAATAATAAAATCGAGAATTTTCACACGAAAATAGCATTCGGTAGCCATTTTCGCCGTGAAGAAAAGTCCAGAGGTCAAATTTTTTTTTTTCAAATTAAAGTATATTACATTAGCTTTAATTTAAGATATATATAAAAGTGTCAGACCTTCCGGAACATTTTCAAAAGTTATGTTGAAAAAGTAAATTTTTTGTGAAAAAGTTGTCATTTTAAATCCCCCCCTGTGGGCAGAATAAATGTCAGATTTACAAAAAAAATATACCAAATGATAAGTAAAGACATCAAGCATCTATATAAAAAAAAATTATATTGATATGTTCATTTTTGAAAAAGTTAGAGCATTATTAAGTTAAAAATATAAAAAAAAATTATTTTACAAAAATCGTAATTTTTTATTAACTTTGATGTCAACTTTCACCACGAAGACAAGTCCAGAGGTCAAATTTTTTTTTTTCAAATTAAAGTATATTACATTAGCTTTAATTTAAGATATATATAAAAGTGTCAGACCTTCCGGAACATTTTCAAAAGTTAAGTTGAAAAAGTTCTACTTTCTATATGAATTTTTTATATTTGAAGCCCCCCCATATATAGGGAAATAGTCTGCTTTAAAAAAAAAGTATATCCAATGAAAGATGTATATAAATACTACTTTTCATGAAAAAATTGTATTGATCCATATATTTTTTAAAAAGTTATATTACTTTAAAGTAAAAAATGTCAATTATAAAATCAAAAATTTTCACACAAAAATAGTATTCGGTAGCCGTTTTCACCATGAAGACAAGTCCAGAGGTCAAATTTTTTTTTT
>NW_026099786.1:4175-7282 GCF_025091365.1 Daktulosphaira vitifoliae | reverse complement strand
TAAATGAAAATTAACAAAAATATTGCTAATCTCGCTTGTTTTTTCTTTTACACTCAAACCCTTACATCCAGTAAATATTCTATACGTTTTTTATCGTTAAAATACGTTTTACTTTGCTATCTACAACATTGTGTAAAATAAACAATAATATCCATGTAAGTTATTTAGTGATCCCCACTAGTAAGATATTGAATTCCTAGGGACTTTTATACCAAACAATTGACTATATTGCGTCTAAAATATAAATTTTACTATATAACTGTAGAAATAACCCTTTATCTGTTCATTCACTTTTTGGTGTTTTTATGGTTCTTTTCATCTATATCTACAACTGTGTTTCACGGCTATTCCTGTGCATTTTTCAACAGTTATTAAATTGTAAGTAAAATTTTTAAATTGTTATAATATCTTTCACGTCAATGCATCTATTCATTTTTAATAATCTATATTACTTATAAATTTCAAAAAGTTTTTTCATTAATTAAATTTGTTCACTATAATTAAAAAGAAAAAAATATATATATGGTACTTGTTGCATTGAATGATAAAATTACGTTATTGATTACATTTGTTGTGCAAATAAAATTTTCATTCATCTTTTTTAGTAGTAATTTATTTGTTTTTTAACCCTTTCATGTATTTATTTATTTTAAAAATCGATAACCTTATGAAAATTTGCCAAAAAATTAATTTATTATNTCATGTATTTATTTATTTTAAAAATCGATAACCTTATGAAAATTTACCAAAAAATTAATTTATTATATACATTTTTTTTTATTATAATCTAAAATAATTTATTTTATTCAAACCAGTTTTAAAATTTTTTTGTGACACAATTGTAGTCTGCACAACTAATGTATGATTAAAACTAAAGTTATAGTATTTTAAGTAATACAAACACAATTTTTAGGTTAAATATATTCAATAAAACCGTTCCAGAATCTTTTTCAAGTGTATCTGTTTTCGTGTATTTAATCAATAGTAAGTTATTATCTATCACTATTCAGTTCAAAATGTACTTATAAGTTTACAATAATTTTAGTTATTCAAAATGAAATTACCAAAAAGTGTCAATAATATAGAACATCTGGTTGAATATATGGAAAGTACTGGAGTGTTATGCTTTTTAGAAANGGAAAGTACTGGAGTGTTATGCTTTTTAGAAATCGCCGAAAATTTGAAAATTTTTCGAAATCGCACAGCTTTTTACCGAGGAGTAATGAATGATGGTTTTATTATTCGCCATCCGGAAGAATTACGAACCATTTGGAGCTGTGCCGATTTATACAAGAGTGAAATTCGAGCGGGTAAATTAATAATGCTGTTCGGGGAAAAAAATTATTTGAAATTTAATTTTTATAATGTACGTTATCCCGACGGCTCCACGGCATCTATTTGTAGGTCGGGTACATGTTTTGTAGAATTATCGAATATTCAGGAACGTGTAATTGTACAAAAGGTGTTTGAGGAGTTTGTAAAATGAAATGGTGAATAGATTAGTATTTATGTTGTAAAGGTTAAAGAATATTATCTTATGTAAACATGTGTGTGTGTGTGTGTGTGTGTGTGTACTACGCTCCGATACACACTCAACGATTTCTATAGTGTATGATGACGAATAGTTTGTAAACAACTGTATTATTAAAGAAAAAAAAAAACTCAGTTTATAAATGGTTAGATGAGTACACATAGCTGAAGGAGTGCATCGGCTGTATTGTAGCTCAGTGATTTATCTTAAACATAAACAAGTAGAGAGAGGAAAGGGGTAGTATGCTATGAGACAGTACCGATATGAATGTCAAATTAATGGTATCGTGGCAAGCGGATGGAGGTGACGAAAAAAAAAAAAATTCATAGCACTGTTTTCGAGTTATGTGCAAATTTTGGGAAATTTATATTACGCGGTGTTCTCATCCGTGTCATTCTGATGATAGTAGTTATTGTTAAAAATGTATGTATCAGTGTCGAGTTGTACACCATTAATACAACATTCACCCTGTATATATAGTTTACTCACGAATAATTTTGGTGTGTAGAAAATGGAACAATTAAAACAAAAAATGAATAATCAAGCCAAAGGCATGGAGTACATTAAAATGTCTGTCTTGGTTGAGAATCATGCCTATAGAGTTGATTCAATGAAAAATTTGACGACAAGAAACGGTGTTGTGGTGGTGGCATGGTTGCCCGACAACCGACAAGTTTTTGTTCCAAGAATACAGTTGACGGACGATGAAATTAAAACGTACAACGACGGCGACACCAAAATGTCACTTTGTTACAGAGGAAGAACGGGAAATGCTTATTCATTTGATTTTCGATAAAATTTTTTTTTAATGCATTAACTTTTTTTTTATAATCAACAAAATCTGTTTGTATCTAATGATGATTTATGTACAACAATTGAAATAAAATTATATAGTTCGTTCACAATCTATTTGTGTTTGCATTATTACTCCGATAGTATAGAACCTAATAGTAGTTTATGACAAAGGTAAATTATACTTTAGATTAATATTATAAGATTGATAGTTTTTCAAATTGGTGGAAAATGTAAAAACAAAAATCACAATAGCAATACTTTAGAGTAGATTTTAAGAAGAAAAACAAAAACTTATGTATTCAAGTTTTACACACCATTGATAATATAATCTGTTAACAGTCCAGTAATGTTTACTCCAATAGTAAAAGTACATTGAACTGAATAGTTGATTAAAGAGGTGGCCATACACACGTTTAACTAATATATTAATTTTTCAATAGTTGTTATCATGTCGTTTGTATGCGGTTGTGGGTCTTCATTTGTCGATAGTACTGGTTTGAATATTCATTGTAGTATGAATCAGGGTCACCGTCAAACTGTTATTTCAGGGAAACGCTGTTTGTCAGCGCCTGCGGGTAGGGTGACCAAACGCGCGTGCATGCACGTTGCAGGGACCTGTTTTGTTCCTATAGATTCTGCACTACGCCGTCGAGTGATACATTATTTTTTGAAAAATAAAACGTCTATTGACGAAATTGACGATTTTATTCGATACGTGAGTGACGATTTAACCACCGTACTAAATGACGTTACCAAGCACGGTATAATAAAATTCAACGTT
>NW_026099786.1:0-1495 GCF_025091365.1 Daktulosphaira vitifoliae | reverse complement strand
TAAAAAATAACAAATAAGGGTACATATATTTTTTTAATACATTAAAAATATAAATGAACCGACCTGTAGCCGCCTTGCCTTGCAACTCGTTATGTTCCGTGAATGGTAAAAACATGTAATAGGTGCCGTTTGTGTATATGATTTTGTTATGTCCGTTACTGACCAAACCAAGTAACAACAACAATCAATAAAAAAACACATTCTTACATCAGCCCGCGCCGATGGTGGTGCAAAAGCAACTGGTCCGTAATACGGACACGCAGGATGTTATCGGTGTTGACAACAGCGCCACCGAGACCGGTGGTGCGTGCCTTGGCCATCAACACAAAATCACGACGGAACAGTCCATATTGGATATAAGTAAATGCATAATGTACAAGTTCCATTACGAAGTTATGATGCCATTGTACGGACCCGAGCGACTCCTACTCTGTTACATGGACACCGATAGTTTCATTTACCTGATAACGACCAACTGTTTCCACGATGATTTGAAAAAGTACTTACTCGAATATTTTGACACGTCAAATTACCCGATCGACCACCCTTGTTACACCGATCGACGAAAAAAACAACCGGGCACGTTTACTGATGAATGCAAGGGTAAGCATATGCAAGAAATTATCGCATTGTTACCCAAAGTGTACGCCTATTCAATCGCTATACAAAATTACTACGACAGGTTGTTGGTTACGTGGCAAACGGACGAGGTGAAGCGATTGAAAGGCACGAGCACGGGTGTGGTGAAACATGAAATCAAAATGGTTGACTATTTGAATTGCTTGCGTGGTAAACTCAAGCAAACCCGTAGGAAAATGTCCGTAATACGCACGAAACACCATAGTGTTTCGACGGTTGAAATTAATAAACTCGCGTTGGTCAACAACAACAACTACGATAAGCGGGCGTTAATCGGTGACGAAGGAGAGTACAAGGACGTGTATACAAAAGCGTGGGGGCATTATTCTCTAGGCAATGATGACGACGACGAAGAAACAAATTAACTCAAAATTGTTCATTAGTTTTATTTAATAAAATAAATCGATACATTTTTTGTAATTTTTTAACCAATTTTTTTTTTATAAAAATGTGTAAATAAAACAATTACGAATTATTCGTTAACCATTGTTTCAAACACATTGCTTTATACAAGCTACACATTTCATAATTATTTATGTGACGAATACAACGTGGTTGGAATTCCACACATAATTTCCGCAGTGGTGGACAGTTTTCTTCTATTTCGACTACCCTCTGTCCGGGTAAATATTTTTGTAACACTTCTTTTTTCTGCACGCCTTTCACGTAGATAGTNTCTTTTTTCTGCACGCCTTTCACGTAGATAGTATCGCACCGTAACAACGACATTATTTTCGGTAGTTCAGTGTATTCCACGTCGCCAATGTTCGTGTCCAAGCCGTGATGGTTCTGTGCACGTGATTGTTATTGTAATCGTAGACCAGTGCAGGCAACCTGACTACCCATTTGTACGACC
>NW_026099785.1:19506-20666 GCF_025091365.1 Daktulosphaira vitifoliae | reverse complement strand
ATATGGTGTGACGTTAAGTCAGGTATTCCTTCAATATTAGTATAATTCGAGTTCACGCCTTTAAGTACAAATATATCAAGCTACTAGGTCTTTTCGTTTGATTATTAGGCCAGTATGTTGGCTTACAAGTTGTTAGATATTCAACATTAATTTCAATGCCGACTTCATAGAGCTGCTGACCTCTACTGGTACTATTATCGCTAATATAAATATATGTTTCAACATTTTAAGTAAAAAAGAGTTGAAATGATTTGAATGATAATTATTTTTCAATAATTAAAATTTTAAATAAATAAAAAGTATTAAGTTTAAAAATTTTTACCAGTAAAAAGTTAGCAGGCTTTATATAAAACAAAATAATCATCTGACTAATTAATTGTTACTTGTTAAATTAATAAGATATTTAAACTAATCCACCACTAAAAAGCACATTTAAATCTATGAGGGATAGACTTACACATAACCGAAGTAATTTAATAATAACTATTTTCAAATAAATAAAAATACTGGCACAAGTTTCCTTTACACAAAAAACAAATCTTTATATAAAGATTGTCCAAAATACCTAATATCCAAAAATCTATTTTATATTTTAAAAAATAACAAAAATAAAAGCTTCTTATAAAATATTATATCAAATAGTTACGATATATCAATGTTAATATGTATCATGTTTTTTTTTCAATTTTTAATATTTAAAAATATGATTGTTTAATAATTGTGATAAATATTTTACAAAGTAAAGCCATGTATGGACAAAAATTTGAATGCTTGACAGGGCATCTTTTTTCCCTCAGTTGCATATCACGTTGTCAACCTATATGAAAGTATATCGGATCTTAATAATAAGTGTATGATAGTTTAGTGCTAACGATTGTCTCTACGACACATTGAGTCACACACACCGTGTGTGCCGTTGAAATTATCAGTTAGATGAATTAAATGTTTTTATTTGTTTTGTACACTCTTTTATTGCACGGGATCTTTCGAGCTCCTTCCATTCAAGAATAGTCAAATTGATTTAAAATCAGGTTTCCCGAAGGAAAAGTGATTATTCGACTTTAAATTAATCTGTGTTATTTACATTTTATAAATTTGTAAATGAAATTAATATAAATAATTAAGAGAGTTATTTTTTTACATTCGTATTTAAAATAGCA
>NW_026099785.1:9341-16333 GCF_025091365.1 Daktulosphaira vitifoliae | reverse complement strand
ATTTAACTTTATAATGCTATAACTTATTGAAAAGTTTATGGATCCACACAATTTTTTTATGAGAAATAATATTTTTTAATAAACCCTTTTTCATTCGACATACTTTATCTTAATCGAGATATTAATAAGGAACCAGCAGATCAAGTAGCTTTTGGAATAAAACACCAATTTTTTTAAAATTAAACACTATCTAAAGATTTGCATCGAAGCGTTTATTTTTGATAGTGATTTTAATCACTGTCAGATATCATTATACTTGATCCAACTATACCACGTCACAACTGTGCCGCGACCCCCCTGTGCTGGGTTTTTTTAATTATAAATGTGCTTTTGATTGTGGAAATCTATAATTTTTTTTTTTTTTTTTGGACTTCACATTATTATTGATTTAATTGTAACTTTCTTTTGAAGCCATGGATGTCAAAATCAAATACATTGTGACAATTACAAATAGATTTCTCAAACTTGATTTTTCTTTTCTTTTTAAGATTTGATATTGTATAAGCACTTGATTCTTTAGTTTTTACTGATTATTTTAATTCCAAAGTCTTCATCTGGCGATCGTTGAACTAATTATTTAACTACCATTACTAGTATGAATTGCTTTTTTTTTATTTTTTGTAACTTTTTAATGAATTGAAATAGTTGAAACTTGCTTTACAATTGTAAGTTTTTTTATAAAAATGTTTATTTTATGAACTAATTATAACATTATATTACTGATTATACAATGATGTGAATTATAAAACTGCATTATGAGACTTTAAGTTTTTACATGTAGGCTTGATGTGATTAAATATAGAACATAGATTATGAATATTTATTAACTCATTGAAATCATTAATAAAAGTTTACTTTCATATGATTTGTATATTTATAATTAGTTACAAATTATGGATGATTGACAAACTAATAATATATTGTGTAATATTTATTCAACTTAAAAATAAATAAATTACAAGTATTTTGTTATAAACATTTTTTTTTTATTCGTTACTTCATTTTTCCCTTTTTTGATTGTTAATGAAAATTATATAAAAATATTAACCTCCAGGGTCAAAAATAAAAATGACATGCTTAATGCAAGTCTTTTTCATGGTGTGCTTAACAAAAAGTTGTATGTAATTATTAAAAGATCAATAATATTTATTTAAAGAATGATAAAATGAATTTTTTGTATTTAAAATGTTTCTTTTAAAATTTCGTAAAATGTTTGGAATATTTTTCATATAAGAATTTAAGTTATAACCAAGAGAAATAAGTTTATTAGGTAAAAATGATAGCGTTTTATTTTTTTGAAAAATATCTTGTGCTATTTTCATAGTGTTATGATTGTTTTTATAAAAATAAGTTAAATTTATTTTTAATCGATTTGTTGCTTTTATATGTACCTGTAAAAATTGACAATTTAAATTAATTGAGTTAATATATTGAAAATTGTCTATTGTCTTTAATAGATTCTTTTTTTANTTGTCTATTGTCTTTAATAGATTTTTTTTTGTTTGCAATTGCAACTGAAATTTTTTAATTCTCTCCTTCGTATTTTTGTCTGAAACAACTAAACAATTTGAATAAAATCTTTTGTTATTAATTAATGGTGGTGTCATAAAGTTAAATAATGTTTTTGTTTCTATGCTTTCATTTATTATTTTGTTTAACTCTACTTTTTGTGTTGAAATATTAAATTTGCTTAAATTTGGAAAAATATAGTTCTGTGGTATATTTTCTTTATTTGCTTTTTTAATATTAACAATATTATTCAATTCTGAATAATTGTATTTTGTTATTATTTTAGAGGCTTGTTTGTGTTCGGAATCTAGTAAATGAGGTAAAATATTAATCGGAATTCCCCCTCTATCTGTAATAGTTTTTTTGTTAGTGTGTATGAGTGTGTTTATATTTAAAATTACATTGTTATTGTTTATGATAGATTTATTAGTTATTGAATCATTACATGGTTCAATTGTGTTAAATGATTTTTTAACGTGATTTGCTATTGATTGTTTTAATTTATAAATGGGATCAAATTCTGTGAAACTTATTACATTACTTGGAATATATTTAGATTTTTTATACGAAAGTACTCCAGGAATCCAATGCTTATTGTTTTCTACATTGTAAAGTACTATAGGTGGACGATTACCTAACCCATAAACGATTCCAGTTTTATTAGTGGAGTCAAAAACGTAAGTGTCATGATTATAATAATTTGCCAATGAGGCTAATTCGGAATCGCTAAACCAATAATTAGGAAGATCATCGAGGTTTAAAAGCTCTAAAATTTCTAATACCGAAGTTATTTTTTGTGTCTTACCATAGTTTAAAGAATTTACCAATGAATAAATACCACAATTGCCATCACTCAACACATTTTCTCCCTTTTTATATTTTTCGAAAATTTTTAATCTCTCATCCCCAATTTGGTTATTACTATTTTTATTTTTATTATTTGATTCTTTTTTTTGTAAGTTATCATATGAAAATTTGATTGCATTTATAAATGAATTGTGTTTTTTGTGATTATGTGTGATATATTCATTGTTGTTATGACATATTAATATGTTTATGTTGGTATTGTGAAAGGTTGAAATAATCATTTCTTTTATGGTGTACCATTCTTTTTTGTCTAAACCTGATGCTATTTTTGGCATAGCAATGTCAGAGTCATGATGTTTTATCATTTGAATTTTTTAATTTTTTAATGCTTTTTTAATATTGATATATTCTGGTTTTTCAATNATAGCAATGTCAGAGTCATGATGTTTTATCATTTGAATTTTTAAATTTTTTAATGCTTTTTTAATATTGATATATTCTGGTTTCTCAAAATAATAATTTTTTGTGATTAAATAATAAATAACTCTGCCATTGATAACAATTGGAATCGCATCACCTATTTGGGGATTTAATTTATATAATTTTGGTGCCATATTTCCATATTTATTACAAATATCTAAAGCTATACCTTCACTCATTTTTAGATCTGCTGAAATACAATGTGCAAAAGAATAATTGCTATCTACTGAAAATAAATCCATTACTTTTTCGTTAAATTTTGTGTTTAATTGATTTACATAACTAATATTGTCTATAAAAATAGGTAATGAAATTGAATTTATTGTCATAATTTTTTTATCAAAGTCAATAACACTATTATTTTGTTCCAAAAAATCATTGCCGAGAATAATAAGACAGGATAAATTATTTATAACATGAACTTTGATAGAGTATTCATTAGAATTTATATTTAAAATGATATTAGATGTACCTAATACTGTCAGTGGAGTGTTATCTGGACTTCCTATTGTTAGGTCACTTTTATCATTTATCATATTTTGTGGTAATAAAGTGTGTGTGATGCAACTAACGTTTGATCCANTATTAAAGTGTGTGTAATGCAACTAACGTTTGACCCTGTGTCAATAGTTATGGGTATATTAATGTCATTAAATAAAGCAAAGAAATGTAAAGCAACTGATGTGATATTATTATTTGTTAAGCAATTAATGTTATTATTTGCTGAATTAAAAGGTGAACTATCTATTTCAGCGGTGTTTAACCTTGATTCAAGTTTTTTGAATTCTTAATACAATCAAGAGTTGTATGACCCACAACGCCACACAGTTGACATTTTACCTTATTATCCTTANCGCCACACAGTTGACATTTCACCTTATTATCCTTAAAAAAGCAATTTTCTGATCTATGGTTATTTTTGTTGCAAAAATTACATTTTAAAGTATTTGAAGTATATTTTTGTGTGTTAAAATTATTTTGGAAGTTCTTATTATTTTCTTGGTAATTGTCTCTTTTAGCCCATTGTGGTCTATAATTTTGTTGAAAATTAATTTTCGGTTGTGAAAATTGTTGATCATTATTTTTACGCGATGAGTAATTATTATTAAAATTATTGAAATGTGATTGATTAGTTCGATTATTAAAATTATTATTGTACGGTATATATTGATTCTGAAATTTATTATTATTAGATGAATAATTATTTCTGAATTTATTAATATTTTGAAACTTANTTTATTATTATTAGATGAATAATTATTTCTGAATTTATTATTATTTTGAAACTTATTATTGTTGTAACGCTGATCACTATTATTAAATCTATTGTTATTATGAAATTGATTATTTTTAGTAGAAAAATTATTATTAGATAAATTAGCATTGTTTTGAAATTGATTATTTCTTAATGAAAATTTTTTATTATTATATAAATTAGCATTATTTTGAAATTGACTACTATTAGGCATAAAATTAATGTATTCATTAAATTGTTCCTGATTTTGCTTTAAATTTAAAATTTCTTCATTTAACTTTTGAATTTCATTATTATCATTAAATTTAGTTATTTGATTAATTTTTTCAGTTATTATTGACTGTTTTATTTCAGATGGACTTTTAGGAGATTCCCCAGTAATCATAAATTCTATCATCTCATACTTATGAATATTCTTTTTTAACTCATCTAAATTACGGTTTTCAAGAATTCCAATGTATCTAGCAATACTCGGCTTTAAACCTTTCATTACATTTCGTACTAACTCTTCCTCTGACATATTTTTGTCAACTCTTTTACATAATGCTTCTATTTCATTAATAAAAACACCCGTCTGTTCATCATCTACTTGTTTTCTTCTCTCTAATAATATTCGCAACATATCATTTTGCGCAATTGGCTCAAACTCTTCTCTAAATCTTATTTCTAATTCTTTCCATGGTAAATTTTTAGATTCAATATTATCATAAAATGTTACTGCTGGACCTTGCAAAATGGCTACTAAGTATTGTGGTTTATCTATTTCTGACCAATTATTAATTATTGCAGCTCTATTGAATGTTTTTAAAAATGAATCTACGCGTTCATTTATACCACCCGAAAAAATAGTCGGTTTGAAAAATAAATTTTTATTCATATTAAAATTGTTAATTACTTTAGATGGGAGTATATTTTGATCGGTATCATTTTTGCTATTATTCTCTGTTAAATTCTTAGGTAGGAAATACCAAAATAATCTAACTTTTAATTCTGATACTGTACCATTAATATCTAAATTTCTATTTTTGAGTTATTTTATAAGTTCAAGTTTTTTAAGAGAATTTACCCACTCTAATGTTTTTTTATGCTCGTCTGGCACACCTGCTACAACAATAGATTCTAATTCTTCTGTCATAGCTTTCAATATTCACTTTTTATTTCAAAAATTTAGTTTTAGAAGTTATTGTTTTTATTTCTATTTTTACTTGAAAAATATCTATTTTTAAATTTCTTACTCTTCAATAGAAGATCTTTTTATCTTTCAATTTTTTTTTATTTCTTTAATCACTTCAATATTCTTCTAAAATTTTCTATATATGTTTTTCAAAACTTCAATTATTTATTTTTTTAATTTAGATATTTTTTTCTTAATTTTTATTTTATATTTTTCTTTTTAAATGTTTTTCTCAATTTCTATTTTAATACTCTTTTTGACTTATTTTAATTTATCCGTTTTCTATCACTTTTAATTTTTATTGCTTTTATAGCTTAAGTGACTTATTTCTCAATTATTTAATTTTTAATTCACTTTTCAACTTTGGGAATTCTATTTTCGATTCTTGTTTAAATATTCACTTTTTTAACTCATTCGGTTTTATTCTCAATTGTTCGAATTTGGGTATCATTTAATTATCATTAATTATCATTCAAAATGAACAAATCAAAATAACTTATTGTATTGAAACCTTAAATAATTGATATAATATTTTTGAATAGTTAAAATTTTAAATAAATGAAAAGTATTAAGTTTAAAAATTTTTACCAGTAAAAAGTTAGCAGGTTTAATATAAAACAAAATAATTATCTAACTCATTTATTGTTACTTGTTAAATTAACAAGATATTTAAACTAATCCACCACCAAAAAACACATTTAAATCTATGAGGGATAGACTTACACATAACCTAAGTAATTTAATAATAACTATTTTCAAATAAATAAAAATATTGGCACAAGTTTCATTTGCATAAAAAACAAATCATTATATAAAGATTGTCCAAAATAACTAATATCTAAAAAACTATTTTATATTTTGAAAAATAACAAAAATAAAAGCTTTTTATAAAATATTATATCAAATAGTTACGATATATCAATGTTAATAAGTATCATGTTTTTTTTCAATTTTTAATATTTAAAAATATGTGTGTTTAATAATTGTGATAAATATTTTACAAAGTAAAGCCATGTATGGACAAAAATTTGAATGCTTGACAGGGAATCTTGTTTTCCTCAGTTGCATATCACGTTATCAACCTATATGAAAGTGTATCGGATCTTAATAATAAGTGTATGATGGTTTAGTGCTAACGATTGTCTCTACGACACATTGAGTCACACACACCGTGTGTGCCGTTGAAATTATCAGTTAGATGAATTAAATGTTTTTATTTGTTTTGTACACTTTTTTATTGCACGGGATCTTTCGAGCTCCTTCCATTCAAGAATAGTCAAATTGATTTAAAATCAGGTTTCCCGAAGGAAAAGTGATTATTCGACTTTAAATTAATCTGTGTTATTTACATTTTATAAATTTGTAAATGAAATTAATATAAATAATTAAGAGAGTTATTTTTTTACATTCATATTTAAAATAGCATACAGAAAATATTTGTGAATTTTAAGGTCAACTCCTTCACGAGCCTCAAAGGGGTTAATAATTGACTAATAGATGTAGAAATCTAGTTTTTTTATATATATCTTTTTAATTATTATAAATAAAAAAAATTCCACGGAATTAAAAATGCAGTAAACAATAATGTAATGCAAAAAGGTTATAACAAATTGTTGGGTGCGCATTAAGAGAGGGCGTTTTGCTACATCGTATTTTTATGAATGATTACGTCTCTCGCACTACCACCACCGGTTGTGTGAGCGATTCATTGCGTTGGATGATTACGTGCGCGATCGATGTAAAATTCTTTGAGTTATAGTGTATGTG
>NW_026099785.1:0-8791 GCF_025091365.1 Daktulosphaira vitifoliae | reverse complement strand
TCCAAAAAAATTACAAATTTAAAAATCGCTAATTTTCGAAATTTTTTCAATTTTTTTTACTAAAATGTGCCATAACTTCTAATACTTCGTATGTATACTGTTTAATAAATATAATAAATTAAACGTTTTAGAAAGTATTATTAGATTTTCAAGTAATAAAAAAAAACTATTTCTGTTATGAATTATTATTTATTATATTATAATAAATTAATTATATTAAGTTATATTAAAATGTCGGTCAGTGATTATTACTAATAAAATTATTGATATTACCACTTCACTTTTAAATAAAAATGAATTGATATCACATAATTTTTACTTCAAAAAGACGAAANTGATATCACATAATTTTTACTTCAAAAAGACGAAATTATGGTTTTGGGAGAATTTTTAAAAATCATGACAGAATTTGTAAAAATAACTGAGGATAAATTAACAACTACTTATAATGAATATCTCAACCAAGATGGAAAGATGACTAAAAAAGAATTTGAGGAATTGGTAACAGGATTTAATTCCAATATAACGGCAGATATAGTTACTAATATAATAACTTAAAATTGTACAGACGCACAAAATATAAGTTTTCCAGGTAAAATAAATATTACGTATAATTTTTTAGACTTTTAGACTAAAAATGTGATATATTTCAAAAAGTTTTCATAACTCCAAGACTGATGCTTAATCTGTCGTCGCGATGGCGAATGGTATCTTAATTTACTAAATTTATTTATAGTCAACCAAATGTAACCATTTGTAATAGATTCCTATTAGCCATCAAATGTTATTTAATTTCACTTTGACGACTTAAAAATATTACCCCTTAATTTGTAATAAGGATTTATAATATTACTTGATATTAAAAAATTAATATTTACTTAATGAAATTATATGTATTATTTATATTAAAGTAACTTTTAAAATAAAAAATTTCATCTGATATACATGATATATTAGTAAAATAATTTTCGAATCGTTATCCAAAAAAATAAAGCATTATGGCTAAAATAATCATAATAAATAGGTTTAAAAATAATTAAATAAAAATAGCCGATAAATAAACTTATTTTTATTATTATCGATAATCGTTTTAAATTATAGGGATTATCGAAAAGGTTATAGTTGATACAAAATTATTTTATTAATTTATTAAGTTAAATTATTCCAATATTAAATAAAAAAGTGACATCAAGTTATTTTTTTCTATTAATAATATTTTTGTTTATTTTATCTTAGAATTCAGAGTCATAGCTGTGGAATTCTATTACAAATTACTTGAAAGTCTAAAATTAAAGCTATTCCTTGAAGAAGAGATATATCTTAGATTATAAAATCCGAGGCGAAGCTGATAAGGTATTAATTTTAGTATGATGTGTTTTTTTTATGTCTGTCACCACTTTTCATAGCACTGACCGGACCAAATTCTTTCAAACATACGTCAAAAGAACACAAATCGTATCAAGTTGAAGAAATTGTTCTTAAAAATTGAAAAAATTTCCCTCGTCCCTTTAAAAGGAGGAAATCCCCATAAAAATTACAATTTTTAAAATCTGTAAATTTTCGACATTTTTAAAAACTTTGTTTTTTTTAAACTGCCATAATTTTTTTAAAAATAAACAAATCAAATACATTTTTTTTAATTAGAAAATTTAGGTATTTCCCTTTTATTGATATAAATTTTTTCAAAACCTAACCCTTAACCTGCCCACAAAGGTGGATTCAAAATAACAACTTATTCACAAAAAAACAATTTTTTCAACTTATTTTTTGAAAATGTTCCGGAAATACTGCGTCCTTTTAACATATCTTAAATAAAAGCTTATGTTACGTATTATAAGTAAAAAAAAAAAAATTCCTTTTTTATATTTTATTCAAAATATTAATTATTTTTAAATTTTAAATAAAATGTAAAAAAAAAAATCTTAGATAGCTATTTTGTAGAGTAGAATTTAAGAAAATTTTTAATAAAAAAATGTCTTATTTATATTCAGTAGTAATTATCTGTAGCTTTTAAAGTTTGTGAAAATTTGAATTTTTATATATTATTTTATGATATTAAACATTGAAATACGTATTGCGAAAAGGACAGAAGAAAACGCTATCTTTTCGTGATTACTATAATTTACAACCTTGGCATTAATACCATGATAAGAAGTTTNTACAAACTTGGCATTAATACCATGATAAGAAATTAGATAAGGCAATTATTACTTATCACTCTCATTCAAAAGTATATTGAAAAGATAGCGTTATACATTGTGTTATATCGGCCCTCGGCTTTATTCAGTTTAAAAAATAAAAGCAAAATGATAAATGAAATTAAAACAAATTAATAATGAATAAATAACAAAATATCCCTTTTTCTAACTAATACATATATGTTCTGTTGACTGTTTAATCCTTTTAACAAAACAATACATTTCTTAATATTTACCCACAGCCTTTTAGAGGTGATGAACACTATGAAACTTCGCATTTAGGGAAGCAAATAACACCGTAACATTTCACAAACCTATGAGCAGCTCAATTTAACAATTGTGGTTATAAGGCATTACTTGACCCAAAAACTTGGCCTCAATATGACCGAAACGACCGAATAACTGAGCGCGAATGAATTAGTTTTCAAAGCCATAAGTTGCAGGGACTGGTCTAAACACAGCGCCATCGTACTGTTACAAAGGTGGTGGTTTAAAGGAAAAACACGTTGAAGGTCTCGGCGTATTGTCAACGCGGAATCTTCGGTCAACTAGACGGTTGCAGAACAAAAGCCTTTTAATAGTTTTCAGCGGC
Source organism: Daktulosphaira vitifoliae (assembly GCF_025091365.1). NCBI lineage: Eukaryota > Metazoa > Arthropoda > Insecta > Hemiptera > Phylloxeridae > Daktulosphaira > Daktulosphaira vitifoliae. The sequence goes on along the minus strand of NW_026099785.1, from coordinate 6,001 downwards.
ATATCTGTCGTGACAAACACAAACGTGTATGGTGGTCGTACCGACTTGCTCGCATCAATTACCGTGTTGGGTTGGGTTGGNTGTTTTCGTATTTAATTTTATATATACGCGTCACCCTATTATCAATGTGTACCTAACAGGATAAGAATAAGGACTTGAATATTCCTCGACAATACCAGCTTTTAAAAGTTCCTCTGTCTGTTTTTCGATTTCATTCCGCTCTACGCGGTCTAACTAAATATTAAGTAAATTTATTATTTTATTACTTGATAACTGAAATTCCTTCGGAGCAATTTTACACGAGCCTAAATCATATTTATATTTAGAAAAAATTGTACTCTATTTCATTAATAATCCTCTAAGTTTATTTTGCTGATCAATAGGTAACGCTGGTTTAATGTCCTAGTCTAGTACGTTTTCAGATGTAGTAACAGTAAGAGATAAATAAATATTACTTTTAACGTTTTTTGAGAATTGAGTCGTGTTTGTGTGAGAATCATTGTTAATGTTTTTTGCAACGGCTTGTTATCGCTGCGTGTTTTGAATTTGCCTTCACGTTCAGATGTCAGAGAGATAGTGTAAAACACGTTTAATTATTGTATTTTGCAAAATATTTCTTTTAACGGACAAAGTATTAATTTTGTTAATTTGAATAATACTATGAAATGAGCGAACTAATTTAGTATTTGGATTGTCAACTAAAGGTGTTCAATGCAATTTGAAAACAAAACCATTACAAACTATTTGCTAGGGTTCGTATAGTTTAATATAGAATTAATATTATTCTTTTATGATATAATTATTAAGCCTAAACCAAAATGATTTGTGATGGCTACAAAGTTTTCACTTTTTAAAGGAATGAGCAAAAAAAGTTCAAACATTGCAAATAATTATGGGGGATTACTACACCCTAACCACCCTCCTGGTAACACCACACAGCCTAATGTTTCAAATAAATAAAAATTAGTAGCTATAAAAAAACAAATATAATCTTTTCTATCAGCCCTAACGCTAATGAAATAAAAGTATAATAATAAAATACCACCCCGTTTCAAAATCATTTTTTTCTTTAGACAATATAATAATATAACAATTCATATAGATGAATGCCTAANTTAGACAATATAATAATATAACAATTCATACAGATGAATGCCTAATATTTTTTAATTTCCTAAGCATTTATAACTATACATTTATTATTTAAGACTGTTTTTAGTTTCGATACTTCACACCGACCGACATATGCTACACCTGTGTTAAAATGTCACTTTTTGAGGCAATTTCATAACACCTATCTATACAAGATTAATTGAATAATAGTCATGAGTTTGATAGATTTTAAGTTGTCAAATTTGTTTGTTTTGGCTATCATGATATTGTTATTATAAAAAAATTTTATATTTAATCTTTCATCGTTTTAAAAACAGGAATTTTAGCCTCTCAGGTGTAAATTGTCGCTCTATATATTTTTTTTTTAAATCTGCTTGTACTTGCTCCTGTATCAACGACGAAAGGTATATTTCTTTTAATTACTTTGCCAATTATCAGTAGAAAATTGATAATTTTAATTTAATTTATGGATTGAGTGTTTAATTCATATCTAGTTAATCTATCATTAATATTGATTTTTTCATTAATTAAAGGTAGATCAATTATTTTAACTTTTCATTAATTAAAATTTTTTGCGCTGTTACNTAACTTTTCATTAATTAAAATTTTGCGCGCTGTTACATACTGATGGTGGTTGATGAGAAACATTGTAAAAATAGAAGGTGGAACGAAATGTCGAATGACTAACTGATGGGGTCGATTCTCTTAATTAGGATTATTTTAAAGATAATGTGGTGATTTTTGTATACAACCGTAGTGAACATGACGATTATTATGATAGAAATACCTATTCATGTTGTTTAATCTATAGAAATTTCCTCTATAATTTTTATTGTTATAGTTCTTATTATATTATTTCTAAAATTGTTATTAAATTTGTTTTTTCTATATTTATTAGTTCTATAATTCATTACTCTACGCTGATAATGGTTTGGATATGTCATTAAAATTTAGTTATCTACATAATTTATATTTCCATAATCATTAAATTTACCATTATGTTTTTTTAAAGAAAATCTATTTCCATTTTCAAGATTTCTGAATCACTATCGTATTATTTCAAATTTTTATTTCTTTAAATCTTCAAATATTTTCTATTAATTTTTCTTATGTACTATTATCTAATGATTTAAATGTATTAATTATTTCTTCTGGTAGTCTCTTAAAAAATGTTCTATGATATGATTTTCCGACATGATACCTTTAAACCTAGTACATTCTGCTACTACCCTTACTAAATCTTTTTTAATAGACTCAATATCAGACATTTTAATCATTATTAAATTTTTTCTGACTAAATTTAGATTAATGTAAGAGTTAAAATTAATTAATGACAGTTTAACATTTTCCCAAATTAAATTTGTCGATCGATATTCTATAAATTCAAATATTTTAAGTGCATGATCCTGTAAGCATAATGGTATCATAGAAAGTTTTTAATAATCATCCCATTCATTCGCTTTCGCTACGCGATGGAAATACTGAGTAATATATGAGTAAGAAATACTGAAATGATAAATTAACGGTTCAATAAAATTTGGCATATTTCTATAAATTATACACTTATGAACAAACCCGAAATGATAAAAGTTATTATTACGCCGAAAGCATATGATATTCCAAAAAAAGTTATTATATAATTAACAATTTTACTTAAATAATCTGACTGTAACTCGTGTTTAGAGGAATCGACTTCATATACGAGTGCCTTAAAAAGATAGAAAATAAATCTCATAATTCGATTAAAATCCAAAGACCAGCACCTCCACCATATGTTAGGGGTTTGTTTAATACTTGAGAATCTTGGTTAAAACCAAGAATCGAAAGCTACCCGACGTTTGCCCATATATTGTCCCTGTCTCCTTAAATGAATTGTAATTACCTGAAGGAGGCACAGGCAATCGTGTACCTTATTTACAAGAGAAAGATTATATAATAAATATAAACTACTGTTTTATGTTTACAACAAAGTAAAGTTATCTTGTATATATTTTAGATGTTCAGTAAATATTTGTTATTAGTAATATAAAATACGTCTGAGCTGAATCCTAGTACAGTTGGTATATTCAAGTAAGACAGAGTTGGTTGGCTATGATGACAATTAGCGACAGACGAGTCGTTGAATGAAACAAGTTAAGTTATTAATAAAATAAATGAATTGAAAGTAATAGCATTAAGAACTATGTCTATTGTAATAGATATTTAGCACTTATAATTTTATTTTATTTATATTTTTATAATAATGATCTTTTTTAATAAACCGCATTATAATGAGAGATGATAGATATAAAAACACCAATACATATATGAAATATTAACACAAATTAGTAGAACAATAGATTGCGCATATATCTCTCTAAATTAATTACCTAGCCAATGAGAAGCATTGTGCAAATTAAACTAATTCTCCCCCTCATAAAACAGGCCTATAAAAGAGCAATTTCTAGCTCATTCGCCACCTTATTTTTTTATAAAAATCTGGTCATGAAGCGTTTCTGTACCAGACTGTTTCGCGTTTGTGCTCTCTATGACTTAGAATCTTTTTCATACTTGGTGTTTATTATCTAAATCTCTCATTAGTAATGTCATTTAAAAAAAAAAATAACTTAACCTTTTTATCTTTTTATTTTTAGTTTTAAATATTTATAAAATATTAAAACAAATTAAATTTTTATTTTGTATTTTATGAGTTGTGTCAATTAAGAATTTTTTTGATTCTTTAATTGGATTGTCTATTCAATAAGTGCATTTCGAAAATCTACCTTAGCACATCAAGTGGCTAAAACTGTTGGTAAAACAATGGTTTATGGCGTGTCACTAAGGAGATCGTAGAGTGTATCTTAAATTTGAATAGATAAGTGTTTGATTGATTGCATAAGGTGCTGATAGTTTGTTGAAATCATTACCCTAGCACATCAAGTGGTTAAAACTGTTGGTAAAACAATAGTTTATGACGTGTCACTAGGGATTGATTCTCATATTCTGTCACGCTCTTTTCGGCAAGTAGTTTTAGACTCTGTAAGGTCCGTGCATCGACGAGTATATCTCCGATGGTGTAGCCAGCCTGTCTCTAACTCTGTCGACTCTCATATCAAACACACAATTCTATAAAATACTAATAGTTTATTGAAGTCATTACCCTAGCACATCAAGTGGTTAAAACTATTCGTAAAACAATAGTTTATGACGTGTCACTAGGGATTGGTTCTCATAAGCTATCTGGTTATAATTTTTCTTATTTTAAAATATAAAGTAACACATATACTCAGACACCAAGTATAAAAATGAACTACAGTGAAGTAATATTTCAAGTTTAATAATTTGCATAATTTTACAAAAATTAATAAGTAGATAAAAGTCAGTGCTCTCTTTTATTTATATTCTTTTTACAACAAACGATCAAACTAGCCGGACACAAGGTAAGAAATTATATTTCTAAGCATGTCATAAAATTAAGGGTAGACTTAAGATAAATCAAGAATAACTTTTATCGAGGGAATAATAGAATTGTTAAAGGTGGATAATTTGAAAAGTTATTAATAACTACTTTCTCACCATTCGGGTCATAATAGTGCGCGTTCAACGTAGATGTTNCATTCTCACCATTCGGATCATAATAGTACGCGTTCAGCGTAGATGTTTTAACTTGCATTATACAACCACATAAAAAAATAATTCAGTCATTAAGGCTTGGCGCCCAACAATTGGACAGTAGCTTCTTACATGAACACACGCTGTTTCCCATTCATATAGCATGACCAATAAATATTAAGAGTCGTAAAATCCTCCTCCGTAATCATTGCACATTTCATTGTAGAATTAATATGACTCAGGTGTGAATCATCCGAATATAATTTTCCTTCAATTTACTTTTTACGACAAACTACGCGCAGTGGTAGGATCTTAATAACGAGTTCATGGATATATATATTGTATGCTATATTTTCACCTTGTAGCTAAACGTACTTCAACAATCCGTTAACCATAACATCTATATATAATATCTACATTCTATTATTATTCCTCTTTCTTAATTATAAAAAATATAAATATCACACATATGGCCGCTTATTTTATTTCCTTTATCATCCTTCATTATAATAATTTCTCTTCATTCTTTTTATTATTATAATTAATATCCTCGTTCTAATATCTTTTTTTTATGACAANTATAATTAATATCCATATCCTATATACTTTTCTTTTATAATAAACCCCCTTAGCCTTATTTCTTAATTTTTTTATGACACTATAATGTCTTACATATATATAATGTACACACATATATATACACTATAATGTCAAACACAACTGTCTTTAATAGTTCGACGTCAGTAGCTCCGGGCTACAGACGGGTAGAATTGTCATATCAGCATCTCCTACTATGCTAATTAATATGTATTATAAAATAAGTAAATGGCAATGAAACGTGTATAATGTGGTAAGAACATAGTAATAAATTTTCAGTACAAAGTACAAAATGTGACATGCTGCTTATAGAATTATTAGACAATCTAATTTTTTCTTATGCGAATTTTTATGATTATAAGTTATTTAAAATTACTTAATTTAATTGCAAACAATTTTTTATTGTAATTAATTCAGAGCTCATATATTAAAACTGATACAATAGTGAAATCTCATAATATGAGACAAAACTGTTAAAAATTTACTATTATAAAAGTGGGGTCGAGGTACAGTGGGAATGTGGCATTTNGCGTCGAGGTACAGTGGGAATGTGGCATTTTTGGGACAAATATAGATGATATTTGATAACGATTAAAATCACTATCATAAAAAACAGTTCCATGCAATTTGTAGATAGTGTTGAAATTTAAGAAATTAGTAGATTATTCCAAAAGCAACTCTTATTTTCTTAACTATATTT
>NW_026099784.1:19922-20671 GCF_025091365.1 Daktulosphaira vitifoliae | reverse complement strand
TTAAAACAATGATATCAAAACACTTAAATTATAATGCAAACTGGAATGATACCCTACCGCACATACAATTTTGTATTAACAATACAGTCAATAGGTCAATAAAAAACACTCCGAGTACATTATTATTTGGTGTTAATCAAACTGGTAAAATAAATGATTACCTAAGAATAGTTCTAGAATCCGAGTACACTTCTGATAGAAATTTTGATACTATAAGACAAAGTGCACAAAAGGCCAATAAAAATGTACAAAATTACAACAAAAAATACTTTGACAAATCACATAGTATTGGTAGGAAATACTCTGAGGGGGAGTACATCATGATTTCAAATTTTGACACAACTCCTGGGATTAATAAAAAACACATCCCTAAATTCAAAGGACCCTACCAAATTAAAAAAGTCTTACCCAACGACAGATATCTAATAACAGACATCCCTGGTTTTCAGGTCACCCAAATGCCACTAAAATCTGTATATGACTTAAGGAACATCAAACCTTGGGTAAAATTGTAATGTCTTTTATTTTATTATTTTATGTTACTATGTTATTGTACGATTGAAAATCAAATGAATGTAAATATAGATGTAATGTATAAGTTTTATGATAGTAATATTATTGATATATATTTGTATCTGGATTTGAATTTTTTTTTTTCTTTTGGTTGTTCATACATAATTATTGCAAATTATTTTAATTTTAATGTTGTAATTCATTATTATCATTCATATTATTATATTTATTTTTTT
>NW_026099784.1:0-17125 GCF_025091365.1 Daktulosphaira vitifoliae | reverse complement strand
TGTATTGTCAGTTAGTGTATTTATAAACTCACAACAATGTGTCTTACTACCATTGATAATAACAATGCTTTGTACCTGCTAATATCGATGTCATAAAAAACCAATTAGCTACCTGTAATTTTAATCCCTAGTGTATTATACATGTATATTAAATCAAAAAATTGAAACTTTAAATGTTTATTTCTAATAAACGAATAAAGTTATATTAAAAATTCAAATGCCATTAACTATTGAATTGAAAACTCAAACATTTTATTAAATTCAAAATATGTGTTACCATTTAAAAAAACAAAGTTGACACCCTTACCAGGCATAAGGGATGANTTCAAAATATGTGTTACCATTTAAAAAAACAAAGTTGACACCCTTACCAGGCATAAGGGATGAACTTAAAAAGTATTACATAGTTAATAATTCAAGAATAATGTGTAACTAAAGATAGTAATAAAAAAAAAATTTTTAATTATTATTATTCTGTAAGTAATTGAGTGGGTTATCATAAAAAATTCACTCTGTATAGTATTTATTTTTTATACTTTTTTAAAGTGAAAAAAGAAATTTTTTTTTCAGTAAATTAAAAATATATTATTTCTGACAATATTTTCATACTTCTAAAGAATAATATAAAACTCAAGCTATTTTATATAAACTACCTTTATAAATAGATGCAAGATTCGAAACATTTGACTCATTTACTTCAACAAATTCAAATAAAACTAATAGATTGTATTTTTAGGAAAACGATCATGACACTGTCTACAAAATTAATAAGTCTCGAGTGAGTGAAAAATTCGAATCAGCAGCTAGAAGTGATAATGGTTTAATTTATTACAAGAACTTAGCTTTTGCTAGTAAAACTAAATATGGAATAGATATCACGGAGGGCAAGTCTGATGAAGATTATGAGCAGATAAGTAATTATTATTTAATTTTCTTTTATTATTGATTTAGTAATGAATTAAGATACTTCAAATGAGTCTAACTATAATTTATAAAAGTCGACTTCAAATTATGAAAAAACCTATAGTTCCATAGGTTACATAAAATTTGCTACTTTATTATTAATAAAATAATAAAGAGAATATAATTAATATTAATTATGTTTTTATTAATTACTCATGATGTTTCACACTTATTAAAAATTATAATTAATATATTAAAAACACAAAAAGTTAAAGTATATTATCTCATATACATTTACATTATTATTTCTTACGAACATAGTATTCATTTAGTGGAAAACGACGACTAATTGGTTTTTCTCATATAATTAAATAAACATACACGATACGACACAACGACAGCAAACTTAAATAGATATATATGTATATACAACAATAATAAGCTGACTATTCCCTACTGACCATTGAATAATACATAGATTTTATAGTCTTTTAGCTTCGATGCGAAGCTTAGAAGGTATTAATTTTACCATGATGTTTTTTTGTGTTTTTTTTTATGACTGTTGTCACTTTTTCTCAGCTCTCACTAGACCAATTTCTTTCAACAATACGTTAAAAGATCATAAATCGTATCTAGTTGAAGACATTGCCCTTAAAAATTCAAAAATTTTCTCTCGTTCCCCGCAAATGAGGGAAATTTCCAAAAAAATTACAAATTTAAAAATTGGTAAATATTGTCATTTTTTTTCTTAAAACATCCATAAATTTTTCAAAAATAAACATTATTTTTTTTTATACTGAAACCTTAGATATTTCCTTTTTATTTGATATCATTTTTTTGAAAATTTAACACTTAAGCTGCTAACTGGGGAGGATTTAAAATAGCAACTTTTCTACAAAAACTAAATTTTTCAATTTAATTTTTGAAAATGTTTCGGAAATACAGCGTCCTTTAAACATATATCAAATTAAAGCTTATTTTATGTACTATAAAATAAAAAAAAAAATTTGTCCGACACTTTATCTTCTGCATGCAAACGGCTGCCGTAGTTAAAAGAACGCTATTTTTGTGTTAAAATATTCGATATTCGATTTTAAATTTTCAACTTAAAAATGTTATAACATTTCGAAAAATGTAAGTATCAAATTTTTCAGAGGTCAAATTTTTTTTTTCCATAATAAAGTATATTAAATTGATGTAATATACTTACTTCATAGATGAAAGACTACTTCTCATGAAAGAATTGTATTGAACCATACATTTTTAAAAAGTTTTAGCATTTTAATATAAAACATATAAAATGTAAAATTGAAAAATTTTCACACAAAAATAGCATTTGGTAGCTATTTTTACCATGAAGACAATATACAGTCCAAAATTTTTTTTTCATGATAAAGTATATTACATTAGCTTTAATGTAATATATATATAAAAGTGTCAGACCTTCCGGAACAGTTTCAAAAGTTAAGTTGAAAAAGTTTATATTTTGTGAAAAAGTTGTTATTTTAAATCTCCCACTGTGGGCAGGTTAAGTGTCAGTTTTATAAAAAAAATATACCAAATAATAAGTAAAGACATTAAGCATCTATTAAAAAAAAATTATATTGATTTGGTTATTTTTAAAAAAGTTATGGCAATATTAAGTAATAAAATTTTAAAAATTTCGAAAATTAGCGATTTTTAAATTTGTAATATTTTTGGAGGTTTCCCCCATTTACTGGGAACGAGGGAAAATTTTTCAATTTTTGAGGGTAATGTCTTTGACTAGATACGATTTGTGATCTTTTGACATATCGTTGAAAGAAATCCGTTCGGCGAGAACTAAGAAAAAGTGGTAACAGACACAAAAAAAAAAAAAAACCACATCATAGTAAAACCAATATCTTCTCAGCTTCGCATCGAAGCTAGAATATTTAGTTTTTGTGTTAAAATTCTGGGTTTTGTACTTTATTTTATGTTAAAATATCTGACAAGAGGAGTACAGATTTTAATAAATATTATATAAATAAAAATTAATATAGCATAGAAAATTAAACTTATTTAATTTTTTTTGCATTTTGAAGTCGAGAAAAATAACTTTGCAATTTGAATTAGCTTAAATAGCCAAATTTTTCAGCCACCGGTAGCGAGTCGGTAAATGCGCTTGGGATACAAGGTTCAAACTACCTTGTATGTCGAGGAATTTTTTTCATTTTTTTCTTAATTCTTTTTAAAATAAGTTAGAATACATTTTCAACTCGTTTGATTTTTAACTCATTTAGATTCAATAACTTCAATAAAGATCAATGATCACATTCCTTTTTGATTTTGATTGGTTCATTTAGTTAAAGTAAATCATCAAAATAATTAATTTCTAAATATTTCAATTGCAGAATCTTTTTAAAAACCAAAAGTTATTAGGAAATGAATACTATTACTTCTATTTAAGTTATCTATTACGATAAAAATGCAAAAAAATATTGAGCTACTCTGATAAATTTACTATAAATAGTATTTATAAAACTTCCTAAATACATATTAATCTTAATGATACAATTTTATTAATTCTAATAAAATTTTCTATTTAATGATGTCAATTTCAAAACAAGATTTTATTGACCTTATGCAATTTAATGGAGTAAAAAATTTTGACAATTATTAAGTTAATAGAATTTTTTTTTTATATTTTTGCATATTTTGTTGATTGAAGAATATTCAGACTAATTTTCATATTTCTATAATTTTCTCAAATTTTCTACAAAGGCATTAGTTTAATTACTATTTCTAATTAATTTTAATTTAATAAAAAAAAATTTGAATATGTTTGACCAAATATTTAAGCGTATTCAATTAAAAATTCGTCAAATTTTAAATCAAAAATTTAATTATTAGACGTAAAATATGAAAATATGGGAAAGTAAACTAAGAATTATACATAATAATATGTCATATTTTAAATTTTTTTATAGTATACTATAAACATATTTTGATATATTTATAATATATATTTGCATCATAATTTAAACTTTTTAATAACCTAAAAGTCATACATTCTCAATCGCCAGGCGTGAAATTTTTCTAAATAATTACTTTAATTAAAAATTTATGGAGTACTAAAGAAACAGACTATTTTTTCTTACGATTTTATATAAACTAAATAATTTTTATTATTATGAATATTTAAAATTATTTTATTCATTCTTAAACAAACAGAATTATTTTCATCAAATTTCTTCATAAAAATGAAATGCAACAGAACTCGCTTTATAACGACCGATTGTAGTGCAAATATAAATAATATTAATTATTAAAATCAATATCTCAGCAACTGTAGAAAATGAACAATTAAGGAAATCACTTAAATTTACTAACAAATTTTTAATTTATATACGTTTAGAAAATAATTCAATCACAATGGAGCAAGCAATGGAATTATTTAATGAATCGGAAAATGAAAGTATAAAAAAATTATCTGATGTTTTGCAAAAATATGCAAATAACGGATATATTACTATGAAGCTAGCACGATTTATATTTTTGCTACATGATTTAGATGAAGAAATAATAGAGAAAACTCTATATAAATTGAGTAGGGATCCCAATCAATTACTTAAAGTGGAAGGTAATTTTTCTAATTGTGAATAATATTAATGTTTTAACCTAACAACTTTAAAAATAAAATAAAAGGTAGATATTTAAATATATATATATTCCAAGAAACATGNATAAAATAAAAGGTAGATATTTAAATATATATATATTCCAAGAAACATGACTAAATCTCATTTTACATTTGATTTACTCAAAACAATATATAGAGTACTTAAATATATCATAATAAAAATCAATGAATTTTCAATATACATTTCATACATTACTTCTAGAAGAGTTATGTAAAAGTATGAACTTTCGTTTTCATTAATAAGAGTCGATATTATATGAAATGATTTATACAGCTATTTTGATTTCATTGATTTGCAAATATTCATTCCTAAAAAAAAAAAAAATTACATTGTTTATACAGTATGATATATTAATCATAGTACTCCCCTTTTTTTTATAAGAATGCATATATTAAAATCTTTTCTGTTTTTATAAACCAATATTAATGTAAAGTCTATTAAAAAAAAAAAATTATTCCTAAGGGTAGATTAAAGGAGTAACTTTCAAAAGTTAACTCCTAAAAGTCAACAAGAACCTATTAATATTCTTTTAATATTAAATGGAGTATAGTCTGAATAAAATTTTGACTAGTCAATAACCAGTTTAGTATTATTATTTTTTGAGTTATTATAGTTTTTATTTAAAAGGAATGCGTAACGTAGAAGAATTTTAATTTGTTCGTTATGGTCAAAAATGAGCAACACTAAACACTACCGCGATCCTCGCAAATACTAAATCTTGAAACTCTAATACCTCAAAACCATCCCTTTCCAAAAAAAAAAAAAATACTTTTTTAATTATTTTCGTTATACTTTTTTACTCTCCAAAAGGGTGGGCATTGTATTGTTATGAAGGCTACATTTTATTTTTAAAGCTACCTGAAGTATATTTTTAATCCTAATAAATAGTAGAAACGTTCTCAAAATTTTTTCTAGGTGTGATATGTATAAGAATTTTTTTTTCTTCCAAAATACATATTAATAAATATCATATTTAAGACGNTTCTAGGTGTGATATGTATAAGAATTTTTTTTTCTTCCAAAATACATATTAATAAATATCATATTTAAGACGAAAATATATAATGATAAAATATATATTACAAAATAAATTTTATTTTGATAATTAGGGTTCTATCAATCATTAATCTTAATAAAGAAACCTCAGTTTTGAAATAGAATTTATAAAAAATGATGGTTCCAGTTAATGATTATCGTGTTGAAAATTAACATTATTTCACTTTTATAAAAACGTTTTGTATCTTAAATGTTTTTATACAATCCTAAAAGAAATATTTACAATAGTAATTAACAAAAATTATTTTTTTTCAGATGTCATAAATTGCTTAAAATGAAATGTATTACATTATTTATATGTAAATATCTATAAATATACTTCTATTTGAGTATTTCTTGTGTTAATTATTTTAGCTTTGATGCGAAGCTGAGAAGGAGTTCATTTTACTATGATGTGTTTTTTTTGTCTGTTGCCACTTTTTCTCAGCTCTTACATGACCGATTTCTTTTAACAATACGCCAAATGATCACATATCTTTTCTAGTTGAAGTCATTACCCTTAAAAATAGAAAGAATTTCCTCATTTCCTGTAAATTCCCAAATAAATTACAATTTTTAAAATCGGTAAATTTTGTTATTTTTTTTTTTTGTTAAAACTACCATAACTTTTTTAAATATTATCAAATCAAAATAATATGACTCTAAACATGCCTTAAGGATTACAAATATAGGTTTTTCATGACATCGATAATCGCAAGTTAACAGCATTTATTATCAATGGTAAATAGCACATTGTTGTGAGTTGAAAAATACTGGCAATACAGAAAGTATATCTATTGATAGTCATTAATGACAATAAACATTCCGCAACTGTGACAGCGACGTCATACAAAACCAATTAGCTACCTGTATTTGTAATCCTTTGTATATTATACATGAATATTACCTCAAAAATTTGAAACTTTAAATGTCTATATCTAATAAACTAATAAAATTATATTAAAAATTCAAATGCCATTTACTATTAAATTAAAATACAAACATTTTATTAAATTCAAAATGTGTGTGTACCATTTAAAAAAACAAATTTGACACCCTTAAGGCATAAGGGATGAACTTAATAAGTATTAAAAAGTTAATAATTCAAGAGCAATGTGAAACTAAAAAAAACAAAAAAGAATGTGTTAAATTATGTTTATTCTGTAAGTAATTGAGTGGGTTATGATAAAAAAATCACTCTATAGTGTGCCTCGATTGATGTGCTATTCCCAATATATTTTTAGTTTAAAAGCGAAGCTGAGAAGGTATAAATTTTACCATAAAGTGCGTTCTTTTTATGCCTGTACATGAAAATTCTCAGCTCTCACCGGTCTGATTTTAATGAACAATACGCCATAAGAATAGGATTATAATATAGTTAAAGTTATCAGTGTTGAAAATTAGTAAAACCCCCTTATTTTTAAAAATTAAAAAAATAGCTTTAAATTACAATACCGTAAAAAATGGTATTTTCAAAATTATTTTTCTGCATTTTAAAACTGGTGTAATTTTTTTTTAAACTCTTATTCAAATGAAATTGTAATAGAGTATACTAATAATAAAGTGTGCTTTTTTTGAAAATCCATTGTAAAACATAAATACTTTAGAAAAGGAAGACTTTTAAATAGACCAACCCCCACGCAGATAAAATTTTTTTTTTTACTCGATATATGAAAATATTCTAGAAGGTCTGACATTTGACTTTAAAGTCAACAATAGTGATATTTCTGTAAAAATTCGTCACTTTTTCATTTTGCTATAAGTCTTTCAAAAATACACTGATTCTAATGAAATTTTTTAATTATTCACTATTTATTGACTTGCATTGGAGGCTTATTGTGACAGTTGTGTTAACCACTGTCAGATATCATTTATACTTGTTCCCACTGTGCCGTGGCTCTATTGTGCTGAGTGTTTTAATCGTGAAATAATATTAATAAATAAAATGCATATAAATTCTTGCATGTTATATTAGATTGATATCTATGTTTGATTGACTATATTTGACATTACTATCATAAATACTTACATGAAGGATTTTTTTTTCAATTTTTAATGCTGATATGTTCATATAGATTAAATTCGGGTTGTTACTAGCATAGCGATCATCAAAATCGGTTCATTAACAGCGTAGTAATACTATTATACAAAAAAGTCATACAAAGTCATACAAAAATAAAAGGAAAACTGATTATTGTAAAATCAATACCATATCAATTTTAAACCGAAGATTTTACATTTTAAACTACTTCGATGACGATTATAATCATCACAATAATAATAATGATTTTAATAAAAAAATTACAATTTTTACTGATTGCTTATTAAGAGTTTTATTTCTAATTTTTATAAAAATGAGTGTAAAATACTTTAACAAAAACATAATTAAAAGGATGAAAGCGGTAGATACCTTCAAATAAATAAAATTACATGGTGACAATAAAATTGTATTCCTTCTGAAGAGGGTGATAAAAATATTACTTATGAATACCCCCTGACGTAACAATACTCTAATATGTCAATGTAGTTTAAATATAGTGGCTAATCTAAATATATTTTAATTGTCACTAAACATCTGAGCGTAAAAAGCTCAGATATTATGGAAGGTCTTTTATCCTCTTACGCCATTGTTGAGTTGCCTCCTTTACCTAATAATAAAATTTCAAATTCTCACGAAAATCTATCGAAAAATAGTGTTGGTACATGATACAGATGTGATTGTATGTTATTGGATGAATGTTCAAATTGTACGGAAATAGTTCATAGCTCATTTGGAAGTAATCAAAATATTGTTGAAGAACCAATACATTGCGTTTTAAATATCATACAGCTAGATAGGTGCCTTACCCTAGACGATATTATATATAAACTACCTTCTCACATCTTATTTAATAATAATTTTTATTTTATACTAAAGTGATGAAAATACGGTTCTCTCTATATTCACTTTACTCCCAAAAAAATAAAAAAAACATATTTCATTATCGTAAAATACAACGTATTAAGAAAATTGATATCAATATTGTTTATTGTTGGCGTTTCCAAAAAATCTTAGTAGATTACAATTATTTTCATTTATTAAGAGTTGTTCACCCAATAACTCTTAATTATTAAAACAATTATAATATTTCCAATTAACTAAAATTATTTTACCATAATGTAATTTTAATGTAAGCATTCTATTAATTATAGAATATTTATGAGTGTAATAGTTAGTTCAAACAAAGTAACAGTAATATTTTACATTAGGCTTTGCCTAGCTGGGGCTCCGCCCCAGACTTGGTACCTTTCGGGCCTCACGCTCCTATAGAGCATTAGGTGTCTAAGGCTGTCCTTACAGGTAGGCCACTGATTTCGGTAAGAATATCTGACGTAGTCGGGCATGATACGCATTTGTTAAAAAAATATAACTCGAAAAGTAGTTTAGCTANCCGGCGTAGTCGGGCATGATACGCGATTGTTAAAAAAATATAACTCCAAAAGTAGTTTAGCTGAAAAATAGTCCCACTTATAAACTAAATAATAATATATCTACAAAATACTAGGTGTATTACATATTATTATATTTCATAATTACCCACTAATTATTATTCAAAACAACAGGTAGGTAAGAGAAAACTTCATAATTATTAAAAATATTCTTTAAATGCCGTGCTATAAGTAAAAACAATATAAAATTAAAACAAAATTGACATGTGCAAAACAAAATCATATCTTACAAAATACTATGTACGTGGACTTAAAATAAAATTTCAAAATGCCAACAGATTTCAACGAAACTTTCAGGGTATCTTTGGAATGTCTCTAAGTAATTCTGGTAATAATTTTAGGTTTTAAATCGAAAAACGCTGGCAGCAATGACCGTTTTCGATAACATTTTTAAACGCTTCAGTGTGCTAAAAAAATTTTTCTCGTCTTTGCAAATAATTTTCCTGAAATAACGTCGTCAAGTTATTTCATAAAAAAAATGTATTAATCGGACATCATAAAGTGATTTTTCAATGTTTTATTATATAATAAGATATTTGTAAATAAAATCAAAAGAAAATTATCCATTCAGAACCAAAAAAATCCAACTACACAACCATTTTTATCATCTTTCATTGTACACTAAACAGTAAAAATATTTTGAAAGATTGCCTTTTTTTTGAGTTCAAAATATAAATAAATAAGCTTATTATAATTAAACAGCTTCATATCGAAGCTAAAATTATTGATAAAATATTCACAATTACTTTATTGATCAATAATGCTTTAAAAAACGTTATCTAAAAAATAATAAGTATAATTAAAAAAAATATATTATAGTAAAAATATTATTTATTAATTTATATTTTTCAAAAAGTTTCTGTCTGGTTCTAGAAATTTTTTTATTTTAAAACTATTAAAAAAAATGATACATTACATGTTAAAAAGCAAATTTGAAATCCAAGCAATATGTTTGAACTGTTAGCTCCAACAAATTTCAAGGTACTTTTTATTAGGTGTTTTCTGTAGTTATTCACTCCTATTAAATATAATTATAATCTCGATTTACTAATCAAAATTATAAGAAATGAAAGTAAATTATCAAAAAATAAACAAATTTTGATGATTATTGAAATCATAACAATTTATTTATAATATAATTGTGTATCTAGGCTATCAAATGATAACACCGTCCAACACATTTTTGTACCAGATAATAAGATATTCGATATTCATCAAAGTGATGTACAACACATCAATATTTTGTGGTCCGTCAATTATAAATAAATTACAGTTTTTTATTGATAAATATTATGAATTCATTTCATAAATGTTTTTATTTTTTGTTGTGTAGTATATCTTATTTATACAATGGCAAATTATTTTAAATACTTCAATGATAATTAAATATAGTGTAGGTTTTAAAAAATATTATCGAATAACGCAGTTCTCCATCAACAATCATCTTCCAATAAATAAAGGAATCTAAAAAAAATGTTTTATTTATAATTTACTTAGCCATGTTATTGGACAAACAATTTATTGAAATAAATCAGTTTATCTAACCAAATCGCACTTTAAAAAATTTAATATCATTAAAAAGTAAAAATACATTATTATATCAATATGTTTCAGATGACAATATATTTTTTTGATAAAAATATAATTTTATAAATAATAATAATAAATTTATTTTTGATAAATTTTTTTTATAAAAATTGATGCATGCACTCTTCATCTCTAGTAATACCGGCCCCAAATTTGTTACCGACCAATCATTTTCTTAATTAGATCATTTTTTATTTTACGAGCTAGTTAAATATGTATGATGCCATTTGAAAAAATTAAGTTGACTTCCCGATTAAAGATAATTCTAAAAAGTAATTATTATCTGACAAATCAAAAAATATATAAAAAAAAAAAAATACTTTTTTTAGTATTGTATTTATTTTGAGAATAATCAAAAAGCTTACGATAAACCATTAGTCTTGTATAGTATTTTTTTGAGCATTACCTAAATTTATCTAAAGTAACTAGCCCTGTTAATAATACGATTTGACTTTTTTCTAAATAATTCTTAAAATAATTAATAAGCTTTTTATCGATTGGTCTCAATGTAATAAGGAACATTTCCATCAAATTTAATATTATTATGGTAAATTCTACCATTAAGAGGTTTAATTAAAATTTTAGGAATACCATCCTCTTCTAAATGCAATTCGTTGTAGAGTTCATATTTAGAGTGATAGTTACAAATTCGAAGTTGAAACTAAACTGCCGTCTCGGCTTATTCATACTTGTTTTTATACACTTAGTTATTGTTATTATTTACTATCAAATCGCTAATTATTTAAAAACTAATGTGTGATAGAAAAATTTCAAATTTGGAATCAGCGTCTAAATTATTCACAGAATTTACCTAAATATTATAAAAACAAAAAATATATTTTTGATTATTTGTTGTCTTGTGAAATTTGTATATTTTGCGATCATATATTCCTGATAGCAATTTTTTAATTATAATATTATTTTAATAATCTATTATAGAAGTAATATTACAAAAATCTTTGTTGTACTGTAAATTATTAGTTTGAATTTTGATTTCATATATAATATTTACCTTTAAATGAATATAATATCTTTCAAGAACATATTAATATAATTGGAGAAATAATATTATGAATTGTATTTATTTTCATAATATTTTAATGAAGTATTTTTATTTTATTAATATTATATTATATTAATGAAAAAATTACAGTTTAGAGTCATATCTGTGTGTGTGTGTGCGTATGAAAAATAAATTTACTGAACGTTTTTAAAGTTAATAAGTTTTGATTTATATTACGGTTTTTTATTTTACCATTATTCAATAAGATTCTTCTGAAGACTCTCGTATGTTATTTTGTGGTGAAATCAATAATTGTTTTAGACGGTTTAATTACTTTAGATAAAAATCTTTTTAAGTCAATATTAGTGATTATACAAATGATGTAAGTCAATACTTTTCATTATCAGTATCATCACTAATCTCGAAATAATACATCGCGAAATATGATTTTGTCAAAATTTCAAAATGTTCGTTACTCTGTTACCTGCATAATAAAATTTCGAAAACAAAATATTTGGTATTATGTACAATTTTGTAAAAACAATTATTTTTTAAACAACCTCTCTTTTCCTCGAAAAATAGTATTATAAAAACATTTTTATAAGATTAACATAATATAATATAAAAATTACAATAAACTGATCAAACATAGTGTCATAGTGCAGTACAATAGCACTATCACAACCATAATAATAGTACAAACGGTTGGCTTTATTGACGTTTTATACGCGAAAGTATAAGCACAAATTCTCGCGATTGTTGATAATGTATTTGCCAATAATAAAAACAAACAACCACTTGTATTTTTCATTTTTGTTAATTCGAACGAAATACAGTTAGTAGTGTACACTATAACTGATATATAAGTCAATACTTTGCACTTTCAGTACATCATTGATCTCGAAATAATATATTGCGAAATATTATTTTGTCAAGATTTCAAAAGATGCGTTACTCTGGTACCCGCAAAATGGAATTTTGAAAATAAAATATTCGATATAATGTACTTTTCTATGGTTAATTTTGATAAAACAAGTTTTTTTTAACAACCTCCCTTATACCGAAAAATATTTTATAATAAGGTTAAAAAACATAAAAATACATTTTTGGAATGTACTTTGAGTTTGTAAATTTCTTTCAGCAAAGTGACACTTTTGAAGAGGTTTTTACATACATTTAAAACCACTCCTATCCAGATTGGGGTGTACAGGTACGCAGAACGTTCAAAATGGTGTTGTGATGATAGTCCCCATAGATAACTTTCTACTCGTAAGACCTGTGAATACACTTATATTTTTAATATTTATGAAATTTAAAATTAAATTTTCTTTTAGCTGATACAATTAGAATAAACTATTTTAATATGTATTTAGAAATTATTTCCTCTTAGTATCGATATCGATATAATTTTTTTCAAATTATATCGTTAATAGTTTAAATTAGTTATAATTTATGATCATTGTTTATTGAGCATTTTTTTATAATTATTTAAATATAAAATGTACTTTTAAAATTAAAAATAATTGATTTAAGACAACTACTTATATATGATACCTATTAATCAAAAGTTATGTTAATGTAATTATTTTAAGCATTGTGGTGTTATGTGTATTGAATAAATTCATAAAATGTATTCATTTTTGTTATCATGGTTATTTATTCGCATTCATGAACAAATATTGTGGTGTTCTCGAGTATTCATTAAAATGTGTAATTGACTATTGTTGTACAGCATGTCAGTAGATCTATAAAGTCTGAGCTGGGACCCCCCCAAAACGGCCCCGGCCGTTTCCTCTCCCTAGGTTGACGGCCTGTGTAAACGGCCGAGGAAATATGGTGAAAGGCATAGTCCCCCCACCCAAATGATGTAGGTTTACCCAGTCATAGGTGGACGGGCGGTGTAAACGGCCGGGGGATATGGTGAAAGGTCGATGTTTCTCGTTCCTAGATATCATTTCGTTATNGATGTTTCTCGTTCCTAGATAGCATTTCGTTATACCATGGTACATGTTACCTTGGTATATGCATAGTATACCTAGGTAGAAGGAACATCATACAGTATACTTTGATATATCATAGAAAAATTTGAGGGATTTTGAAAACTGCCTAATTTTAAAATTATATGAAAATATTTGAATGCAAAAAAGTGAAAGGTGTAATCAAGCGGCGACGGCGGCTATTAATCCCACGAAACCCAACTTTAGCTATGTGACGTGTATGCTTTTGACCATAGAGAGCCCTCTTACTTGAATAACGTATGTATTAAAACAGCAGACCAACTATTTACCCCTACATAGAAGGGGAGATGATGATGAAACTCATCATAAGGTGATCATTATTATGATATTAAAGTAAATAAATAAATATGTATAATATTATACTATTTCATAAGAATTGAGTTATTTTTTTAATTTTAGAGAAAATATTTATACGTTAGAAATAATATTTTATCAAATTCTTTTTTGATTATTCAGTCACACTACCGCGTTTGTTAATAGACATTAATGTGTAATCGTTTTTGTATAAAACATGTATACACATAATCTATTACATATATTTGTATACAAATATTTAGAAATCGAGAGTTTAAAATTAATTATTATGATATTAAAGTGAAATTACTTAAGTGATGAAGGAATGGGTGAGTTTACGGGGGTATGTGATCTATGATTTGATGACACCTCTATAAAAATATGTGATTTTTCCGCATAAATGAGCATGAAATCGTTGATAAAGTCATAGTGTCATCAAGAACCATCAGCTCTAAAAAGTAGACTCTACTCTATGAATAATATGGCTGTCGAACCTGTAAGAAAACAGCACTACATTTATATCGCACCAACACCGCCAGCCGAGATGATTGACTCTAGCAGTTACACTATTGCGTTCAGCGACAGAAAATTTTTGCAAGTGGGCCTGAATCCAAAGGATGACTTCAATGTTACGGTATGCATTATTACTCCTTCACGATATATTAGTATGTCAGCAGATTGTTTAAATATTATTTACGGCATGAGGGATGAAATAACATTATTTCTACAATCACCTCCGGTAAAAGGAGAGAACATTATGTTATACCAAAATGTCGATTTTAATATAACCAAAGTATTGTACCGTGATACCATGCATTTAGTATTAGAATCCAGAATAGTGGATGGGTGTCGAGTGTTATTGAATAACGGAAACATTAATAGACTTATGGACTAACAGTGTACTATTAACAGTGCAATATCAAGAAAAATAAAAACATGTTTACTATTAAGCCGTCAAATAGACCGAATTATACAATACGCCGACGGTAGATGGTCGGTCTCTAAAATTCAACAATCAAACAATGATGAAATGATTAATTTTTTTTTTTATATAGTATATTTATTTCATAATAATAATAATAATTACAAGGTGAATAATAAATGTTTACATGTTTATGTAAAAAATGTTAAAATATACGGACAGTTCTGTCAAAAGGTGTATAAGTAAATACATTGTATGAAATTATTAGAGCATATACAGCCGTATTAGCGGGAACGTGGTTGATGCTTCAATCTCAATACGTAAGTCAAAAGACGGGAATGTAATTGTATCGTTCTGCTTTGAAATATCAATCACTGCAACAGAATTATTATAATGATATTAAAAAATAATATTAACTATTATTAAAATAAAGACGTCTATACATGTATCGGTTAAATAATAAGGCATTTGTATGGAGGATTTGTCCGCACATACTTGTACAGTATTCATTATCACGTGNCGATTTGTTAATTGTGTCAAACGCCGCGGGTGACAGCCATTACACTTATATTACCGATTTTGGTCGATTGGTACAATCACAAATAACAAAGAATACAGCAAAAAGGATATTTTGTAAACGGTGTTTCACGGGCTTTAATAATGTACATAAAAAGTATAAACTACGTGGAGTTGAGGCGCTGGAAGAACATAAAAAAATTTGTGGCGAAAACAAACCATTCTTACCTATAATGCCTGAAGAGGGTACTAAATTAAAGTTCGAGTCTNCCTGAAGAGGGCACTAAATTAAAGTTCGAGTCATGGGACAAAACACAGGAACATCCATTTGCAATTTATGCTGATTTTGAAAGCCTGCTGGTCAAGTCCAACAAAGATACGAAAGGCAACACAAGATATATACATGATCATGTTGCAATGAGCTATGGATACATAGTAAAAGCAGCCGACAGTGTACCCACAGAATTATTGCAGCAGTTTAATATTCAAACGACACCTAAAATATATAGAGGAAATAAAAGCAGTGAGCCGGAGGAAGTAGTCAATCGTTTCATGGATGATGTAACTGAAGTGGCGTTGAAAATTGAAGAGTTGCTCAAGACGAACGTTGATATTTGTATGACACACGAAGAAACTGAAGAGNTTTGTATGACACACGAAGAGACTAAAGAACATATAAAGAAAACCTGCTGTGACTTGTGTAATGGTAGTTTTACAGAGAAAAATCATAAAGTTGCAGACCATGATCATTTGACAGGTAAATCATAAACATAACTATATTAAACGTATTGTAATTATTATAAAAAAGAAAATGTATGTATATATTTATATTCGTTTCAGGTAGTTTTAGAAAAACACTTTGTAACAGTTGCAATTTAAAATTAACAACGCCCAAGTTTGTAAACGTATATTTCCATAATCTTAGCTCGTACGACGGACACTTTTTAGTTAAAGCCCTCGGAAG
Source organism: Daktulosphaira vitifoliae (assembly GCF_025091365.1). Classification (NCBI taxonomy): domain Eukaryota; kingdom Metazoa; phylum Arthropoda; class Insecta; order Hemiptera; family Phylloxeridae; genus Daktulosphaira; species Daktulosphaira vitifoliae. The sequence goes on along the minus strand of NW_026099784.1, from coordinate 732 downwards.
AGATACTAGTAGAATAAGTGTAATACCCGCTACAGAAGAAAAATATATTTCTTTTTCAAAATTTGTTTCAAACAAATTTTCACTAAGGTTCGTAGATACATTTCGTTTTATGAGTACTAGTTTAGCGGCTCTCGCTGAAAATTTGCGCGCCGCCGACATAAAATTATTCCAAGAAACCGCAAAAGCGTTTTCATCGGACGGTGACATTGATTTGGTGACCCGTAAAGGCGTGTACCCGTATTAAGGCGTGTATTCATACACCTCAAGCTGGGATGTACTCGAAGAAAAACAATTGCCGCCAAAAGCCGATTTGTATAATGATCCGTCAGAAACGCATATAGATGATGCCGAATACAAACATGCACAAAACGTCTGGCAACATTTCAATTGTAAAACGCTCGGTGAGTACTCTGATCTGTACCTGAAAACTGACGTAACAATACTTGCGGACGTTTTTACGAATTTTCGCAAGTTATGTTTACTAAAATATAAATTGGAACCGGCATATTATTTTACGAGTCCCGGTCTGTCTTTTGACGCTATGCTGCTGCATACGGGCGTTTCATTAGATCTTATGAGTGATTATGAACAGCAACTCTTTATTGAGAGAGGAATACGGGGAGGAATGACAACTTCGGTGTTGAAACATAACACAGCCAACAATGAAAAGACGCCTCATTATGATATCAAACAACAAAAATCTGAAATTATATATTTGGATGTCAATAATTT
>NW_026099783.1:20093-20680 GCF_025091365.1 Daktulosphaira vitifoliae | reverse complement strand
TACTAATAATGGCGCATTCCATGGAGATTCACTAGCAGCTATAACTCCCTCTTTCTCGAGTTGTGTTATTTGTTCATTAATTTCATTCTTGTGTTTGTAAGGAAGTCGATAGGGCTTGTCCATTATCGGTTGTACATTATCAGGTGTTTTAATTTCGTGATATACCGCTGTAGTATGCGTAATTGGATCCCCTTCTAAATGGAATACGTCGGAGAACTGACTGCAAATGCTTTCCAATGAATTTCGTTCTTCATTGTTCAGATGATCAGTACGAAGAGCTTGCTTAAGTCGACTAATTCTGCTTCCATCGAAGTTACTTTGGGATTGTGACTGCGTAATATTTATAGATACTTCTAGATATTCTTCGTAATTAAGACTTTCGAGATTTGGTATCTGAAGATGTTCGGGTTGTTCTGACGGATTTAAAATAGAAAGTAATACGCGATTGCCTTGGACCTGAGTTACGACATTTCCACTTACGAGGTTTTCGTTAATTGGCTGAGAAGGAATTAAGAGCATGGTGCCTTCTTTAATAGTCGAAGCTGGTATGGTAATAAGAGTTTCTGATCGAGGAGAGATAACAATAC
>NW_026099783.1:0-17481 GCF_025091365.1 Daktulosphaira vitifoliae | reverse complement strand
ATATATATATATATATATGAGTTCGGGCGGCGGCGAAAGTATATACGTTGATAGTGAACGAAATAACAGTAGAAATTACTAACCGTTTATTGTACTAAATACAACAAACAAGTTTTATTTGTTGTTTATTATTATCTTATTTTTGATTGATTTTCTTGAAGTTGTTTGATTTTTGAAGATTTTCTGTATGTTGAGTTCAATGCTTTTCTTGATTTTCTGGAGGTTCTGATGAGTTATTTGACTATTGTTTGCGTACTTAGTAACTTTTATGATAAAAATTTTAATTATTCTTTTTCGGCACTAGTCTCTTCGGATCGCACCGCTGCCACCAAAATTAATGTTACGAGAGTAACAAATAGAATAAAATAAAATAGTATTGCCGAATAATTAATTAGTTTATTAAAAATAAAAGTGATAGTATTCATACAATAATTGTCAAATGACTGACGATGCTCTGCATTACAATCGTCGCAGTCGGCCCACTTCCCGGTTTTGCAACACCGAAAAATACTTTATAGACACATTCTTTTAGGCCGACCTCAATTACAATTCAATTTATGATTATCTGTTATTACAATTGTGGGACAATATTAAAACTAAGTTAAGTATTCATAACACCGAGGAGAAGCCGCAGCAGAACGCCTTATGGGGGTGGCTCGTCTCGTCGCCTCCAACCCAACCTGCTCAGAGTAGGCGACTTCTACCAGGATTTAGCTGATAGCCCCGATTTACTGGTGCACGTGGACGCATCTAGCCTGCCCAAGGATCACCCTTGCTACTCCACCGATAGAAAGAAGATAACCGGCTTGTTTTCAGACGAGTGCTATACGACCACCAGAAGACCTATAGTTTTTAAGTTATTATCATTGTAAAAAAATATCGTCAAGAATTAAAAATATTTTTTTTTGTAAATATACATGTGTATAAGTAGTTTTAAAACATTTTTTTTAATGTAACATAATGTAGTAAGAAATTGTATTTTTTCTAAAAAACATATGTATATACGTGTACACACATGTAAATATATATATATACTACAACGTTTTTTTCTCTTCTGTACAGTACAATAGTTGTACGTGTAAGATGCCATAGTATTTAAACTATAGTTACGTAATGAGATGTCACATTTTGATGGTAAGGTATTATCCACCAAAACTCTAAGAATAGCCTACGGTATTTTACATGCATCTGATATCATACAGCTAGGTTTTTGACCATGTTTTAACTTTTCTCAAGAATTATGAAGAAGAAAAATGATTTGAGTTTTATAGAAACATAGTTTTTTTCATATGATAGAAATAAAATCCTAGATAATAATCATTATTTTAAACATTATTCTTTAAACGTATTTATAGTCTTTGTATCCATTATAATTTTAATTACAAGTTACGTTAAAAACGAGATTTTCACAATGTCTCAGTATATAATAATAACAGCACATGTCAATGCAACATACGTTTATTTTAAACAATTTTTTTTTTTTTTTTTAATTATATACATGTTTTAGATACTTGTCGACAGATAGCTATTACTAACAACTACTGTTGGTATTTCTTGGTTATTTGTATTTGATGGTATGATTGGTTCCGACTGTATATCATCGGCCAGCGACCCAAAAAATGTCGAGCATACGTTTTCTCCGTTAGAAGACTGAAAAAATTAAATATATTTATTAAAAAATGTTCTACTCAGTTAGAAAAAAAAAAATTTAATTCACCATTTCTTTAGTATATTCTTCCAGCATCGTCCACCGTTGTTCCAACTGCTGGCTCGCAAATTGTTTTATTTGGCTTATGTAGCTCAGATCGCTATTGGGTAAACTATTTCTAATCGTATAATCCGAAACCGCATTGATCAACATACATTTGTTTTCCACATTTACTTCATACTGAGATTTCATATATTGAGCCATCTGTTCCAACTGTTGTAGAACCAATGGTTGAATTACAGTCATCTTTTGATTGATAGTCTCAAAGATACAACATTCCAAAGCGCTGAGTTTTAAAATGTCTGATTGGGTGAGTAACACTCGGCATTCATCTTGTGCTTGTGATTCAAAGACTAGCGAAGACTCTCCTTGAAACGTAGTCTTTGAGAGTGTGACGTATTCATCCTTGAGTAAAATAATCTTTTGTCTTGATACAGGGTCGAAAATTAGCGACAGAATATTACCCATCAACGTATAAATCCGTTGTAGGAAATCTATCGTTATAAGTATGTAACGGGTTGACGATAGTAAACGAATAGTTACGTTAAATCGATCTTTTGGATCCAATCCTATCTGAACGAATTTACGAGGATTGAAATTCAAAACGTAATCAGTGCAATCGATTAATTCACTGTGAGGTTGGGGTTTAGCAAATGTTTGTTTGTTATAGAATTTGGCAATTGTAGCGAGAGAACCAGCCATTCTTAAAGTATACAAATATTAACACATTACCAACAAGTTAAAGTAACGTCTGTTTATATAGAAAATCTTATAACGAATATAGGGCTATGGTGAAGTTATTAACTAATTTAAACCCAATAGCAATTAATAGTCTAATTTTCGCCGATATATATGGTACAAACAGTTGTAAACACAAGCAGACGGGGTTCAAACAGGATGAACAGGGATTTGAACGCGTTCAGACAGGTTTTAACATGTTCAGACTTGTTGAATTGAGATTATACGATTCCAGGATACATTGTTTGGTAAACCGACACAGTGTCCCTACTACTTTTATAAACAGTCTACTACATACCATACATAGTACAACGTGCTACAAATACCATAGCGTATACTAAATTTGCTATTTAATGAGTAAAACTCTTCTTTATACTACTTAGTACTACAGACTTATGTTTAATATTCATTATACACAAAGAGACATATAGTGTCAATAAATACGACAAAATTGTATAAAATAAAAAAATAGTATATTTTATTGAATTTTTAATCTTACAAGTTTATAATTATAAGTTTTTTTTTTATTTTATATAAATAAGTTTAAAAAACAAGGCAAAATATTAACAAACTACTGAAAATCAAACAAATATGCATTTCCACTTTTGCCTCTATATAAAAAATGTAATTTGTTGTCATCATTGTTGATATTGTAAGCTTCGATTTTTTCATTAGTTAATTTCAATCTCGGCATAAACACATTCATATTGTTGAATAGACAACCAACAACGACAACCCCATTTCGTTTGCTTGTATTTTTCATAGATATGATTTTGTATGGCGTGTGTTCCTCCAAATCACTTAATTTTGAATATCTTTTTTAAGTACTCTGATCGTTCAACTGTTTCTTTAATTGCTCCATTCTAAAATAAAAAATTAAGAAGTATTTAACAACTCTAAACATAAACTAGTAACCAAAGTCAGTAGAAAACAGTTTAAATAAAAAATATATATAAATGTATTACTTACTTTATTTTATGTCAAAAGTCATAGAAATTCTTCAGAACAACAAATAGAAATAATCAGACAAATGGTTTTTGGTATAATCGCTTTAGAAAACATAATGAGTGAATGAGTCTGAAATTTATGTGACGTTCTTTTATAGGGGTCAAAGATCTTGTTTAGACAAGTTTGGGTTGGTTTAAACAGGTTCAGATACTACACAAACGATGTCAGAAATATGCTGACCTAAGCGTCTGGTAAACGATGATAGCAATAGTTCTCATAAAACGTGTAGGCGCGAAAAAAGACAACCTTGCCATTTTTCTCATAAAATGAATACGACAGTGACCATTTAATATATGGTAACATCTTTGGAAATATGATTACCTAAGCGTCTGGTAGACGATGATAAGATTCATACGACAATTACGATCTCTTTGGTGTTTGAAATATGCTGACCTAAGCGTGTGGTAAACGATGATAGCAATTGTTCTCATAAAATGCTGACGCCTATGAACGTTATAATATGGCGGTACCTTTGATATTTGAAATATGCTGACCTAAGCGTCTGGTAACCGATCATAACATTCTTAGAAATTATAATGTCATAACGACAGACGTCGTCTTTGTTCACATAAAATGCTGGCGCCTATAAGCGTTATAATATAGTAATACATTTGATGTCTGGAATATGCTGACCTAAGCGTCTGGTAACCAACGATAAAATACTATGTAAAAAATAAATGCATACAACAGTGATTATTACTGTACGGCGACATCTTTGATGTTTAAAATATGCTTACCTAAATGTCTGGTAGCCAATGATAAATTTTTTAGAAATTATTTATTATATACAATCTATAGACGTGCGGCAAGTTTGTTTACGTCGGGTTTCATACGCACCCCTCCCATTAGATTAGTTAAAGTTAAGTTTTATTACCCCTTCGCTCATTACGACATGTTGAGGAAATCCCCCTCCCCCGACTTAGGTTAGTTTTCATTGGGTTTCACACATTGTGCGCGCTTCACACCCAATTGTCTTAATAGAGTTTGTTACAAATCGTTCAAGGAATAGTCAAGTGTCGTGCCGGCGGTCGCTACTTGACGTACACTATTTCAATGTAATGTATACATTAAATAATAAACGCAGTGATGACTCGGGGGTGCTGGTAGTGTGGAGAGCGACTTTAAATGTAATATCGCTATTTATAGGTACAAAAAATTGTCAAATTAAATATAATATAATAAAATGCAATACACATATTATTATTTTAAAGTCACAGTATAACAGCGATTATACTATTATAGCAACCGATAACGACAAACATAGTTAATTCTAAAAATATATTACCAATTATAGTAATTATATTAATTATATATATATAATTAATAATAATATACTAATATTAACGAGATGCTTTTCTAAGCATCTGATAGGCAATGATAAAAATACTATGTAAAAAATAAAAAAATGCAGACGACTATAAACGTTATAATATAGCGGTACCTTTGATGTCGCAAATATGCTTACCTAAGCGTCTGGTAGGCAATGATAATATTCATAGAAAACGTTGTTAGTTTAACTTGGATTCATCCCCACTCATTACAGGTTAGTTTATGTTATGTTTCATTACCCCCTCCCTCTGTAGGAATTTTGACGGACACCCCTGCTGCATTAATATTAAGTAAATTTGTTATAGTGACAACGGCGGCCACTATATGACGTACACTATTTCAATGTAATGTGTATGTTTACACGAACGTTTATCAGTTACCGTTATCAGTTCACATGAGGTTTAAATTTCCTTTTAGTAGATAGCATCGTAGGAGGAGAACAACCATATAGCTACCTCCCCCACCACTGACATGAAGTTATAGTGCGCATGCGTTCTTTAATCCGCCATTTTATAACCGATTTNCATGAAGTTATAGTGCGCATGCGTTCTTTAATCCGCCATTTTGATTGAAATTAACACCCCCACCTAAGTTACCTATTACCCCCACTATCGTGAGACCACGCCTCCCCTTGACCCATCATTGATAAGACCACGTATCCCTTACCCCCACCCTAATAATACCACACCTCCCCTTTCCTCATCAATTATAAGATCTACTATACCGCGCCACCATTACACTATCTATGATAGGACCACGCCTCCTCTTAACCCATCATTGATATGACAACGCCTTCTCCTTACCCCCACCATCGAGAAACCACGTTTATTGTTTGACCTTGACTACGGTCATTACCCCCACCATCGAGAAACCACGTTTATTGTTTGACCTTGACTACGGTCATTACCCCCACCATCGTGAGACCACTCCACCCCTTCCCTCCTATATGATAAGACCACGCCTCCCCTTACCACATCATTAATAAGACCACGCCCACTGTGTGACCTTGACCACGGCATTACCCCCACCATCGTATAACCACGCCCTCTGTATGACACGCCCCTCCCCTCAGGCCACGCCTACCCACAGATAGGTTGGTGAGGCGGTGGGTTCTAGAACTCTGTATTTTATCCTACTCACAATAATTCAATAAAATGGAATATTCAAAAAATATAAACAATATGTACATTAGATCAGTTTGCATTGGCGCTATGTGGGCTTAAGCTACTATAGTTCCCACAAATAAACTGCATTTTAAGGGAGAAGGAAAAAGATACAAAGCAATGTCTTTAACAAGCTCTTCACCTTGTTTACTGTCCAGAATTATGAAAGTATATAAAAATAGGACTATACCCTCATTTGTAACTAACAAATTTCAAAAAACATATTATTTTAAGAGAAATTGAGTGGCTAGTGTTAAAAAGATCATTATGAATTTAAAACTTTATTTATTTTTATATTTATTATTTATCTGAATATTGATTCAGATTTTTATTTTTAGTTGTAATATAAAAACGAAAAGTCGTCTAAAACGCTGCGCCCTGTTTAAATCTGTTGTTGGCTGGAGGGGCGGACTAATTCCCTCCTAGCCGATTGCCGTTTCCCGATACCGACGATCTGTTTGGGCACTGGCGGTGCCAGGGTCGCTCGCCGCAATATCGGCACGGGGTAGGCGGTGCGTCCGCATTTGCATAACCCGCTCACTGTCGGGCCACCCAATGATAGGTTGGTGAGGGGACGGGGGTTCTAGAACTCTCTATTTTACCCTACTATTGTGGATTACCACTACTAAATAAAATGTCTTTTTTTTATTTGTAGCTTTAATTTATTGTAAATATAATTTTTCTATTACAGATGTATAACATAAAACAAGCATATTTTTATGGTGGTCGTGGTCGAGGTGGTAGCACCAATAAAATATTAATATAATATCAATATGTCATAGCATTATAAAGTTAAAAATGTAAAAAATAAAATCGAGAATTTTCACATAATAATAATAATAATAACATTCGGTAACCATTTTCATCGTGAAGATAAAATAAAGTCCGAAATTTTTTTTCTGCATAATAAAATATATTACATTAGCTTTAATTTAAGATATATATAAAAGTGTCAGACCTTCCGGAACACTTTCAAAAATTAAGTTGAAAAAATTCTACTTTCTACATGCATTTTTTAGATTTGAACCCCTCTCGTATATAGGGAAATGGTCCGATTTAAAAAAACAGTACGTCAAATGAAAGATGTATATAAATACTACTCCCTGTGAAAAAATTATACTGATCCATATATTTTTCAAAAAGTTATAGCATAATAAAGTTAAAAATGTAAAATACAAAATCAAAAATGTTCACACAAAAATAGCATTCGGTAGCCGTTTTCACCATGAAGACAAGTCCAGAGGTCAAATTTTTTTTTTCAAATTAAAGTATATTACATTAGTTTTAATTTAAGATATATATAAAAGTGTCAGACCTACCGGAACATTTTCAAAAGTTAAGTTGAAAAAGTTAATTTTTTGTGAAAAAGTTGTCATTTTAAATCCCACCTTGTGGGCAGGTTAAGGGTTAAATTTATAAAAAAAATATACCAAACAAAAGGTATTGATATTATTCATTATATTAAAAAGAATTATATTGATATGTTTATTTTTGAAAAAGTTATGGCACTTTTAAGTAAAAAAAATTGAAAAATTTTCGAAAATTAGCGATTTTTAAATTTGTAATTTTTTTGGAGGTTTCCCCCATTTACGGGGAACGAGGGAATTTTTTTCAATTTTTGAGGGTAATGTCTTCGACTAGATACGATTTGTGATCTTTTGATGTATCATTGAAAGAAATCGGTTCGGTGAGAGCTGAGAAAAAGTGGTAACAGACACAAAAAACACATAGTAAAACCAATACCTTCTCAACTTCGCATCGAAGCTAATATAGCTCAGTTAAGGCTTGTTTATCATTTTATGCTCTCCGTGTATTAAGCTCCCCAAAATTGGAAATGAATTATAAAAATTTTAACTGTGTATGTTAATCCTGGAGCTTTAATAAATGTAATAAAGTTATGGTTTAGAATGAGTTTATTTAAATAAATTTGGTTTTCAAAAAGAACTGGGACGTGGTACTTCTAGATTAATTAAACAGAGAAAAGTGAAACATTATTGTCCTTAGTCCTTCATTAGAACATTGAAATAAAATAAATTAATTTAGAAAAATTAAAATGTATATGTCATACTTGATTATTATTTTGAGTGCGTAATTTTTTGTACATCTTAAGGATAAGATTATAATAATAATAAGAATATTATTACATTTTTATCTTCAATATGAAGCTAAGAAGATATTAATTTTACCATAAATATTTTAATATTTAATATTTAAGTTAATGGCTTAACTTACTCATATACCTCTTCTACGCGTGCTCCTTTCATTCCTGAAACGTTTGCTACAAACGGATTTTATCAAATCAATAGTGTCCTAAACTCAAATAGTACTATTTTAGATTTAATATTTTGTAATGATAAGCATCTCATAGTTGAAAAATCAAATGAACCGCTTGTGCCTATAGACAAATATCACCCCGCGCTTAACTTATCACTACCAGTAGATACTCAATTTCCCAATTGCAACAAGAGCCATAGCTACTATAACTTTCAAAAAGCCAACTACAGCAATATACGTCTATTTTTATCGTCTTTTGATTGGTTTTCCACACTTCAGTTATGGGACATTGATTCAGCAGTAAATGTACTATATGATGCTTTGCACAAGTCTGTAATAGACTTCGTGCCATTATACTACTTTAATGATTCTTCCTTTCCGCCTTGGTTCAATAAAAACCTTAAGCAAATTATTTCCTTAAAGAAAAACGCGCATAAAAAATATAAAGCATCTTTAAGTATTAATGATTATAGGGAATTTTCTTTACTTCGTGACAAGTTTAAGTATGAGTCAAAAAAATCTTATCGTGCCTATACAAATTATGTTGTAAATGCACTTAAAAATAATCCTAAACACTTTTGGAAATTTATAAAAAATAAACGTTCCGAAAACGCCATTCCTAGAATATTGTCTCTTAATAATAAAACCTCTTTAAATGAGCTTGATTCTGCCAATCTTCTGGCAGAATATTTTTCCTCAATATATAATAATTCGCCTCCGTTTGTTGATACGATATCGGATGCAATAAAAATACCAACTTTTGATCTGCCAAATACCGTTCACTTTAATGTTGATGATATATTTAATTGTCTTTTAGACCTAAGGAGTGACAAGTCTATTGGCCCTGACGGTTTACCAGGTACGTTCTTTTACGAGCTTAGATCAATTTTGTCCTATCCTTTGTGGGTTATTTTTAAACGTTCGCTACAGGAAGGTATTTTTCCTTCTATGTTCAAAATAAGTTCAGTTACACCAATCCCTAAATCTAACTGTCTATCTCTCGCTTCAAATTACCGACCAATATCCATACAATCACATTTATCAAAAATCTTTGAAAAATTAGTCCTCAATGCAATACAACCATTTGTTAACCAAATACTCATAGATGAACAGCATGGATTTAGACCTGGTCGATCTACCTCCACTTGCAACGTCCTCTTTTGTAATTATGTGTTTAACTCATTTCAGTGTGGCTTTCAGACAGATGTAATTTATACGGATTTTAATAAAGCTTTTGACTCTATTAATCATAAAGCCCTAATTCATGTGCTCAAAGAAACTGGCTTCGGTGAGCCTCTTCTGTCATAGTTCAGTTCTTATTTAAACAATAGGTATCAATGGGTTAGAGTTTTCGGAATAAAATCTAACTTATTCCATACTAAATCAGGTGTACCTCAAGGGGGGCACTTATCTCCTTTACTATTTTCTATATTTGTTAATAGTATACAGCTAACTCTAAAACACTCTCGCGTTCTCTGTTTTGCGGACGATATGAAAATATTTATGCAAATTCAATCTCCTAGTGACTGTATAAGGCTCCAAGCAGATCTTGATAAATTTGTTGACTGGGTAACTAAGTTGGGTTTAACACTTAATCTATCCAAATGCAAAGCTTTTACATTTTCTAGGAATCACTCTCCGATTACTTTCCCATATCGCCTTGGTAGTGAAGAAATCCCTCGTGCATCTAACAATATTATGGACCTTGGATTCAAATTCAGCCACAATCTTGACCCCAGTGCTCACATCCAACATATCTGCTGTAAAGCCTTCAAAATGCTTGGTGTTCTTATTAGATTAACCAGAGAGTTCAAGCTTGAAAAGACATTAAAACTTTTGTTTTGTGCACTGGTCCGCCCTATATTAGAGTATGGCAGTGTGGTATGGGACCCCAACACGGCAGACAACTGTCGCCAGTTAGAAAGGGTTCAAAATAAATTTCTACGTTTTGCTGGGCGGNCTAGGTTTCTCGGGGATTTGCTTGATGGGAAGATAGAATGTCCTGCGCTATTATCTCTGATCCCTTTTAGGGTTCCGCAAATCAATACCAGATCAAATGCGCCTTTCCGAGTCACGCATGCCCCCACGAACTACCTAATGAATGAACCCCTTCGCCGGTTACTTAGAAGTGCTAATGTGGATCCTAATTTTATATTATAATAATATTTGTATTGAGTTTTGTAATATCTTATTCGTATTTCGTTTTATTAGTTGTAAACATTTTTTATTTGTCTTTTGTTATTTGTTTTTATGTAATTTTGTTTGTTTTGTATCTTTCTCTCAAAATTAGTTAAAATTAAATATGTAAATATAGCTTGTAAAAAAAGGGATACATCCCGTAAACTAAATAAATAAATAAATATTAATAATAATTTAATAAAAATTTATTCTATTTTTTTCTTTTTGTTTAGTTAAATATAATATATATTAGATATAGTAGATTACTTAATATTAGACATTTTATCTATCTCCAACATTTATATTTGAAAATTTTGAACAATGCATTTTAAACAAACTAAACTCATTTTCTCAAGAACTATTGTGAAATTTTAAAACTTTTTCAATTCGAAAATATCTTATTTGACTACAATAATTTTTTTTGACAGATAAAAAGTATTATTTTATCGTGTAACACATTTGAATTAAAACATTATTTGGAATAAAAATTGACTTTTCAACTAAATGTTGTAATATTAGACAATCAGTGATAAGATATATAATTTTACACATTTTGAAAAAGTGACTTGATTCAAAATAGTGTATTTATTTGGATCTATTATAATATTTAATTACTGTTTATATCATAATGGAATATCTAAATCAACAATATAATACCTAAATTGATTATTAATAATTAAATATTGAATAATTTGTTTTTTGTTTTAGAACTTTTTGCACAGTTCATCACTGTGCAAAATCAAGATTAAGATCTGGGCAATCTTCATTGACAAATCCATCACCAGAGATGTCAATCGAAAATATGTCACAAGAAAAAGATTCTCCTCTGGAAGTGGATTTGAATCCAAATCCCGAAATTAGTTTTGAAAAATTATGTTTGGAAGAAAAAAAATGAAAAAAATAAAACATTACTTGGCTTAATTTTTGTTTTATTTCTACAAAATCCTTTTACATTTCTGTTTATCATATTTCTTCTGAAGAACAGCGAGTTGTAACAGTATAGATATTTCTTAATCTAAATTTAAAAAAAAAAATAAAAAATAATTTTTGTGAGACTTCAAAGTAAAATAGCTCTATAGAGCTATCGTATAGATACTAATAATAATAGTTACCTATATTATTATTAGAATAATAGTTTATTAAGTATATCTGTGATTAAAACTAATACCACATAATAGATATAATCTAATCTATTCCATGCTAATGCAATATAAATAAGGATTATTTACACATCAGGATTCGGTAAGTATTTGACGTGTGCGGATGTGTTAACTTCCTTCACACGTTTTTAATTTAATTATTTTCTTAGAAAAATTTCGGGCACAATTTTTAATATAAACCAGGTAATGTATTATATTATTATCCAACTTTTATACATATATTTCTAATATGTGTACATATAATAATATGTGATTTCGATTCATAAAAATGGCTTTTTGGAACCGTTGTTAAGTTAAAAAAGTTTATTAAAATTGTCAGAACATGCTGGATCACTTGTGTAAACTATTAGGAGAGACTGATGTACATTTGAATTGTAATGCGTAATCCAAAAAGAAGTTGGCCGCACGGTTTGTTGTCGCGTCGTTTAGATAAACTGACGAACACCACACAAAAAGAAAGAGTTAATTTCCACTTTCCGATTAAAGTACGGACCCGGACATTTCGCCACCACCGATTCGCCGCCGCCGTTTCGCCGCCACCGTTTCGCCGCCGGACACTTCGCCGCTGACCGTTTCGCCGCCGACCCATTTCGCCGCTGACCGTTTCGCCGCCGGACTATTCGCCGCGGACGTTTCGCCGCCAGACTCTTGATATATAAATTTTTTACTAACGCCTCTTCGAAAAATTTTAATTATTTTAGCCTAATCCTTCATTGCACAAGTCCTTAAAATCCAGTATAATGATAAAAAAATTAATTATTTATATAATGTCACAAATTATTTAAATTTAATTTGTACTTAATTTAATTATTATAATTAAATGTTATCATAATTATAATATTCATTGTTATTTTTTCATTTTAACAATTAATACTATTGAAATAACTATATTTCAAGCATACTAATGCTCTTATTTATATGTATAGATGATAACCATGTGATATAATTATCAATTATTTATGTATATACTTAGCGTCGTATCATAAATTAGCAAACCTAGTTTTTGCAAATATTGTATATTTTTAATGAATAAGGTATAAAATACTCAAAAATTCTGTATCCTCTTGGATAGCTATTTAATCATTTTAGAAATTAAATAATTAAAACAACTTGAGTCAATGTTATAAATTGTTATTTAAAAAAAAATTGTCACTTTTAAAATAAACTATTCAAGCAATTTAAATGGTACATATGAGTATCGAATCGTATGGATGCGAATAACAAGATACTTTATTATTTTGTATTATTATTTATTGTGTATATGATATTTTGTTTAACAATAAATCAAAGTTTTAGAATGGTTAATTAGGGTAATTTTTGTTTTAAGAATACAACATATTAATTACTTTAATTTATTCTTATAATAGTTGTAATCGTATATTTTAAAATGAACTCTATTAGACTACCCAGTAGTATTTTGAATATTTTAAATATAAAATAATACTATATTTCAAGATAGAAGTGTGATATCCGTAAATTAATTTATTAAGTACAAATTATTTTAATATCGATAAAAAGTTGAGTTGACGAGTGAATGAATTATACTATTTCTAAACATACAGTAAATTAATAAAAAAGGAGTGTACCCATTAACCGTGTAAACTGGATTGGACCAGTAGCAACTGACTAGTGGTACTCAGGCAAGTTACCCCAAAATTTGGATAGCTTATTACTCGGTGGCTATTGGTCGTAGAGTCACCGAGTTTGCGGTGGCAATTTTAGTTTTAAGTCCCTTAAGTAGTACGCTATCACTAGAAGAGTGCAAAATTTCTTCCCAGGGTTCGTTTTTGAATCCTTCCGAAACTAAGTACACCTCAGAAATACTACAGGAAACGGATCCCACGACCTACCTAACATATTATCTTTTTTCATTATTTCAACCTTATTTAAAAATAAACACATTTCACTTGAAACATCAATAACATATTTATATTGAATATTGATAATATTATTATAATATATATACACACAAGTAATTATTTTTTTTAAATGTTCAAAGCCATATTTATTATGTTTTATTTATTTGATTATTGTAATAATAAAAAACAATAAAAAAATATATAACTTTAGTAATATGATCAAGTAGTGATAGAAGTTTCAAGCTTATTTAAAGCAATACATTTTATTTAAATTAAAAAATTATAGTATACATTTTTACTCAAATACTCATTATTTAAATGATTTTTATTAAAAAACTTGTCTATGATAATACTTAGATAATATTATCTATGCATTGTATATTATATCATAATATATTGTTGAATTGGTGTGTAATTTCACATATGATTTTGAATACTCAGTTTATAGCATCATATTGTGTAGAAATATATATTTTTCTCCATTCTTAGTAGATGTTAAGTGGATACCTTACACTAAATATTCTACACCTTATCAAAACAACATCAAGAAATTTTTTATTTGTAATTGGTATTTTTAATAATAAAAATTGATCACTTATGGCAAATATCTTTTAAAATTAAAACTATATTAAAAATATTTAACTCCAAAAGCCACAAAAAAATTATTAAAAAATTGCGAATATGTATTCGGAAAATGTTACCATTATCAACACTCAAATACTTATTTTGTTTAATTCTGAATGGTGTCAAAGCCAAAATTATCACATATCTATAAACTAAATTTTACATAGAAATACTAATATAGAAACATCCATTTAGTTAAAATAGAAAAGGAAACTTTATTAGATAATAATAATAGGTTGGATTGGGGTAGTAAAGATATTTTAAAATATACAGATTATTACATAACATAATAGAATCATTTACTTTGTTAAAATTGTAAGTACAAAATACATTCACAAATTAATTACAATAAAATTAAGTTAATATCATACTGTATATTATTAATAAACAATAAGATATACATTTTTAAATATACAACTATATAACAGTTATAAAATATATTTAAGAGTCTCGTAGATTTTACCAGTACCCTAAACTCTTTTAATAGTTGGAGTTAAGTCAGGTAAATTATTTTAAATTCTGAATCATTTAAATTTTGAAAATGAATATTTATATAAATAATTTCAATACAACATATAAATGTGACACAAGTTTAAATTTATATAAACTAAAATACTTAATGAATTAGGAACTTAAAGGTGTGCATCTATTCATATATTTATAATAATAACCTACTGAAACATTTATAACAAAAGATGAAACACATTCAACTAGCGATGATTTTCCAGACTTTTTGTTTGTTTTCATTTGAGATTTAGTTAGTACTAGATATGGAATCAATAGAAGTTTCAATGCGTAGCTTGTTCTAGTATCTAAATAAAAATTAATTTAAATATGATTTGTATCAAAAATTAAAATAGTAATAATAACTAAAATATACAACTAATAATTTAAAATAGATTTTGGAGATTCATACATTTAAATTTTACATGTTAAAATAGATGAACTACAGTGACTCACTTATCATGCACTACTTAATTAAACAAAAAATAAAAATATTGGTTTCTTTTAGTTCAAAATCTAAAAGTTATTATTAATCATTAACCAAAGTAATTTTCTTAATTAAATTATACCCTGTAAAATAACATATATTATGAATTAACTTTTGTAAGGAAATATACTAGTGAACATGTAGATTAAACAAAATATAAATGAAAACACAATTGAAATTAATGGATTAATACTTAGCAGAGCTGTGAACTATATTTATCACTTATATATGAGTATTTCAAATACACAGTCTGAGGATTATTTATAATAAGTTAATAAAATGACATAACATTTTTTTTATAAAGACTAGTTTAATCCCAGGACTTATAATTATGTCTCTGGTTAAATTACAATATTAACTTTTAAAATAAAGGTGCATACAATTCACAGGATAGATAATTAATAATTATACAATAATAACTTACATTCAGTTGTATAGTATCAAGTTGTTTTAATAAGTCATTAGCATAATTATCTTTCACTAAATTTCTATGTAAGCTCAATAAGTTATTTGAAAACAAAATCCACTTTTTAATAAAGTTTAGCCAATTATGTTAATAGTTTTTTGTTTCTGGATATTTCATAAAAAAATCTTCAAAAAACCTAAAACAAAAATTTAAATAATAAGTAGTCACAACACATTGCTTTTTTTTATAGTTTTAACCAGTATCATATTTGAAAATAAAAAGTAAAAAAAGTTGTTGATGAGTTGATAGAAAT
This sequence comes from Daktulosphaira vitifoliae, assembly GCF_025091365.1. Classification (NCBI taxonomy): domain Eukaryota; kingdom Metazoa; phylum Arthropoda; class Insecta; order Hemiptera; family Phylloxeridae; genus Daktulosphaira; species Daktulosphaira vitifoliae. The sequence goes on along the minus strand of NW_026099783.1, from coordinate 1,730 downwards.
ATTACCTAAATTTTAATTTAAATATTAAAACATGCATTGATTACTATATTATAAAAAAAATAGACATAGATAATAATATTAATTACTAATATTTATCATTTTTTTTTCTTACCAGATTATATCCTTTAGGACTACATAAAATAGGCCATGATTTAAAATTTTTAGACAAATGACGACCAGTAATGCTATTTTAAACCTCGAATTCCAGCCATTCTTATTTCCATTGTTTTTTAATCTCATCAAAGTTAGAAAAAACCCAATTGTGCTTAACCAAACTTTTGCTGATTCAGCTTCATCTATTTTAATATTTATATTAAATAAATAAATGAATTGGATGTATTAGCATGAATATAAACACATAAATGTTTGATAATATTACTACCAGAAAATGTTAAAATTGGTAATGTTTCAGAGAAGTTTTTATTTTTTCGTTTACTTTCAATAGCACCTATGCTCCAAAACTGGCGTACACAATTTTGTCAATGTTTCACTAATTCTTCTTTTGCATGGAATTATTTTGACTTGATAGTATAAAATATACTTTCTATAAGATAAAAATAGTAATATTAAAACTCATTTTTAATTTTTTATGTTCAAAAGCATGTATAATTCTGTTTTTTTTTATTAATATATACTATTAATAGTATTAAATTCAAATTTAAAAAATAGCTATCAGTAAATAAAATAATAATGAGGTAACATGTATTAAAAACTTTTATATACATACATTTTTTAATTTTGAACTAATTTGTTAAATTTAAAAATATTATAATCTGTTTTTATTTAAAATACATTGGTTATTAAAAGGGTAGGTAATTCAAATATCAAATATTTTTCTAATTTGAAAAAGAGCTTTAATTATTAAATTTATTGATGAGTATTTGAAAAATGTATTTATTTGCATTTATCATTATTATTAATTGATTATGATAATTTAAAAAAAAAAATGTAAATTAATATAATAGTTTTAAACCTATATCCTACTTCTTGTTCTTTTGGAAGTAATTCAATGATAATTGAAGAAATTTTCCGAAATTAAAAATCAGTTCCCCTAAAACAAATATTTAATATAACATAAGTTTAATAAATAGAAATATTAAATTAGTATAAAATTAAAGGTCTATGATTATTTTATATAAGAACTATAAGTTTTCATGCATGTTAACTATTTTAACTTACACCCATACATATTTAATTTATAAAAAATATTTAAAATAACATAGTGTATATTACCGAGCTTTGTCTTTAAATAAATAATTTATTAGGTCTCGTAAGTGTATTTTGAGCATCATTAGATAAATGTTCATGGTTTACTTTTGCATCAGTCAAAATAAAACGACCATCATTAGTTGAATACATCAAGCTCATAATAGACTAAAAGTAATACATATTTATTATTTTATAATTTGTCATATTTAAAGAATAAAATTTTATTAGTATATTACCTGCAAAGTCCATTTTATTGGTTAATGTTCCATACTTGAAATTTGATTCAGTTAGAAATGAATATGAAGAAAATTTATTAGAATTAGTTTGCACATTTACACTATCATCACTTTTATTACTATTTAAAACACTTCCTACATTGATAATTCCATCCAAATTTTTATACTCTGTCATATGACAGCTATAATTACAGTAAACTCCCTATTATCCGCGAGCGGATTATCCGCGTTGCGGATTATCCGCTGTCTTCCACGGAATCGTCTACATACCTATTTGTAAACAAA
>NW_026099782.1:20435-20778 GCF_025091365.1 Daktulosphaira vitifoliae | reverse complement strand
ACGACGCGGGGCCGTGTCAATTACAATAAAAATTTGTTATATATATATATATGTATAATTAATGACACGCGCACGTCTACGGGTTGGAAAATATAGTTATCTACGAGTGGTGAGCGGGGTGGGGCGAATGCGTTACTACAGTCTAGTCTCAAGGTCATACACGACGGGATACGCGACATAATAACACGTGCCACGTGGAGTTACAAACTTACAAACAACAAACAACAAACATACATGTGAAACTAATATAAGCGTGTTAAAAATGAATATGTTTATTTTTAGCTTCGATGCGAAGCTGAGAAGGTATTGGTTTTACTAAGATGTGTTTTTTTTTTTTTTTTTT
>NW_026099782.1:0-20189 GCF_025091365.1 Daktulosphaira vitifoliae | reverse complement strand
CCAAAAAAATTACAAATTTAAAAATCGCTAATTTTCGAAATTTTTTCAATTTTTTTTACTTAAAATTGCTATAACTTTTTTAAAAATAACCAAATCAATATAATTCTTTTTTTTATAGATGCATGATATCCATTACCTTTCATTTGGTATATTTTTTTTTTATATGTGACCCTTTACTTGACCACAGGGGGGGATTTAAAATGACTTTAACACAACTTTTACACAAAAAATAATTTTTTTCAACTTGATTTTTGAAAATGTTTCGGAAGGTCTGACACTTTTATATATATCTTAAATTAAAGCTAATGTAATCTACTTTATTATGTAAAAAAAAATTTCGGACTTTATTTTGTCTTCACGGTGAAAATGGCTACCAAATGCTATTATTGTGTGAAAATTCTCAATTTTATTTTTTACATTTTTAACTTTATAATGCTATAACTTATTGAAAAGTGTATTGATCAATATAATTTTTTTCTTTCGACATACTTTATCTTAATCAGGATATTAATAAGGAACTAGTAGTTTATGAAGCTTTTGGAATAATCCACCAATTTTTTAAAATTAAACACTATCTAAAGACTTGCATCGAAGCGTTTTTTTTTATAGTGATTTTAATCACTGTCAGATATCATTATACTTGATTCAACAATGCTACGTCACCACTGTGCTGCGACTCCCCTGTGCTGGGTTTTTTTATAAATGAATATTTGTATAAATTTTATTATTGCTTAACGCAGTAAATTTTAGNATGTTTATTTTTTTATAAATGAATATTTGTATAAATTTTATTATTGCTTAACGCAGAAACTAAAATTTACTTCTAATGTTAACAAATTGTAATTAAACCATTTTTTTTATATTTGTAAAATAAAAAAGAAAAACCCAGCACAGGGGGGTCGCGGCACAGTGGTGACATGGCATAGTAGTGACGTGGCATAGTTGGGTCAAGTATAATGATATCTGACAGTGATTAACATCACTATCATAAAAAACGCTTCGATGCAATTCTTTAGACAATGTTTAGTTTTAAAAAATTGGTGGATTATTCCAAAAGCTACATGATCTGCTATTTTCTTATTTATATCCTAATTAAGATAAAGTATGTCGAATAAAAGAATGATATAAATATTATTTCTCATAAAAAAATTCTATTGATGTAAAATGTAAAAAATAAAATCGAGTTTTTCACACAAAAATAGCATTCAGTAGCCATTTACACCATGAAGACAAAATAATAATTTTTTTTTTCATAATATAGTATATTATATTAGCTTTAATTTAAGATAAATAAAAGTGTCAGACTTTCTGGAACACTTTCAAATATAAATTTGAAAAAGTTAATTTTTTGTGAAAAAGTTGTCATTTTAAATCTTCCCCTGTGGGACCTGCCCACAGGGTCAGATTTATAAGAAAATATACCCAATGAAAGACTAAGATATCATAGTAAAACCAATACCTTCTCAGCTTCGCATCAAAGCTATAAAATACCATTTTAGTATTTATCATTTATTCAAGTAAAATTAACACATTTATATTATAATTATGGTTGATTTATTTATAACATAATAATGTTACAATACTATTAATATAGTGGCTAACATGTTTTACAAAACTTAATAGATTATAATGTTGCAACGATGTTTGAAATTCGTATTAGGTTTTTCTTAAGGCTTTAGTATGACTTTTAGGATTATATACAGTTTATTTTCTTGTAAAAATATAGTGGCTCAATTGATATTAGAGTAAATTAAAAAAAATTATACTTCTTTTACAAATGTAATGATCAGCGTTTAATGAATTATTTTAATTATATAAGGATGTCAAAATTATTTCAACGTCTTACCATAATTCATTTGTTCAAAACCATTTATGTTTAAATTAGCAATGCAATTATGGAATGCATTTTGTGCTTGTGGTAAATTTTTGGATGACAAATAATTAATAACTTTATTAAGTTTAATACCTGCTGATGTTGATAATATTAGTCCCTAAAAAAATAACATATTCAATCTTCAGAGTGTTATAGTAATTTGGAATTGCTAAACGAATAAAAAAGTGATTTTTTCAACAATTGTAATTACTTGATATATATTTTAAAATTATATTTCATAAAACAAAAAAGGTGTATAATAATATATTTTATTGGTTAATTTTTACTTACAGAAAACATGGAATCATCTAAAACCAAATACGTGTAAAAAGCAGCACAACAATACTCTGCAAAAGGGATTTCGTCAGATCCAAAGATGAAGAATTTTACACCACGAACAACTCCATCTAGAGGAATTTTACCAGAAATCATTTTAATTATATCTCCGATTATACATTTTCGTACATCGTTTCGTTCGTCTTCTTTTAACTCTCCTTCGTGCACATCTAAAGCATAGTAAAACTATTGGCCCATTTATTTTTATTGTATAGACAGTGTATAAGGTTCAATTACTCATTTCTGACGTATCATGTCCATCAAGAGAATACATATTTATGCAAGTTCGCAGAATTTTATACGCTCGATAAAAACGCAAATTTAATCGTTTCCTAAATGTTTTCAAATGGCCCGTTATCTTAAAATAAAGATGTTTTTATAATTAAAAAGAGATATTAAAAAAACTTGTATAATGTAAATATTTATATCATAGTTTACTTAACGTTTAGTTATATGACGGGAAAGCCTGTTATCCTTCAAATTCTACGCGGGGGAGCAAGAATGTATAGTTGCTAACTAGATGTATATCACATGGACGCATTCGAGATGGGTTTGCTGCTCGCTCATAAGTCGGCGCCTGTGATACCAAACCGGCAAGTCATCGTGAGCAAAGTTGGACCGGAGGGTGGTGTCGTATATGCCCAATTGCTCGGCATACACGTATATCGCTTTATATTGTAATTGATAATTATCAATAAAAATACTATAATTTGTATTTTATATTGATACTAAGTAAATAAAATTAGTTGTCATTATAATCACACTGTTCAATACTATAATTAAACCATTCTTAACAATACTATCAAATTGTATTAATCATGTAACATTTAATATGTAAAATAAAAAGACATTCGCTAAAAACGCTGACAACAATATCCCTGGATTGTGGAGGGGGGGGGGTACCATATTACACTATATAAAGCACAAAAATCCTTTCATAGCGGCATTCGATTTCATCGTATTGACGCGACTTAAGTCGCAAAAATGTAGTCGACACTGGTTTTGAGGGTAGAGACCCGTGGGCCGTTTATTAATGAGCAACAACGGGTTAACTTTAAAGAAAGACAAATAAACCGAAAAGACGAATACAGTAATAATAATCTTCGCTTAATATCGAGGCACTTTCGCTGACGTCCACAACTCGGTGTCCAGCATGATCCTCGGCGCCAAAAAGTTAGTAGCTATAATGACGACGGTGCGGCACGTCCGGAGCCGGGGCGAACATCCTCGACGTTGTCACGCTGATAACAGGAAGAAGACTCAACGTATCATTTGCGATGAGTCGTCGTCGGCTGTGCGGCAATTGCTGGACTTTGCATCGTGGCGTATGGTACGCGGTGTTGGTCAGTCAAATACTCATAGTAGGGCGACGGCTGATAAAGGTGGCACGAGTCGTGGGGCATCGCGTATAACGAAGCGACGCGGGACCGTGTCAGTATATACTAAATCAACAATTGTCAGCCACAAACCTGTGTTGTTGTCGGCTACCTTTTTTACGTTTGTGATTTATATACGAAAAGAATTTGTTTTAATTATTTATCTTGTGACGAAATGCAAATCCAATATCTCTAATTATATAAACATATTGAAATATTTATCAAATCATCTCACAGCAATTTGCAAAACAAAAAAAGAAGCAAGTAAATTTATGTTATCCCAATTATTTGGAGTTAAGAAGTTTGAGTAAAGGATGACAAAGCAATAGATCATTTATTAAATCAATATCTTTAAGTGTTAATTTTGACTGGTTGGTTAAAATATTATACATTAGAACGTTATATGGTATTCGTGAACTGGCTCCGCCGTCTCGTTGCCTCTTAGTTAAGACATTAGAAAGACAAAAGTTTATTACACCTCGATTTCTATGTACTGCGTTTATTATTTTTATATCTACTTGTCTTTGTCGTTCTAAACCCTCGAACCATATGACTCCCAAAGAACCACAACCTGATGTTCTCACCATATAATAGCCCTACTTCTAATTTAATCATTTTTATTTTATTAATTTTTGTTATTTGAATTATAACAGTGGAAAATAGTATTAAGAATACATTTAAATTCTTGTCAATTCGCATTTCTAAACTGTAAATTATTTTTTATTGAATTGTTAGAATAATCTAAAAACCATTGAGATAATATTAATATCAGCATTTCGTTATTTTGTACCTCGGGATATTCCACTGCAAACAAACTTGAGTGGAAAATTTTACAACAATCTTCAAACTTTTCTGTAATAATAGATTTATCTAATTTTAAAAATTCAATTATTTTTTGACTCATTTCTTTTGGCTGAATTTCACGAGAAATTATATCATCTCCTAGTCTACTTAAAAATTGGTTGAATTCATCTGTAAAATTACAAATTAATAACGATAAATTAATCATACATCTGAATAACTCATTCAAAAATTAATACTATTTAAAATAAATAGTTGCAACATTAAAATACAAATAATTATATAAAATCATAAGTGTTGCTAAATGGATAGACTTTTTTCTCATTCATTTTTATGTTGGTTAAGATTTTATTTTGTATTTGTCGTAACACAGTAAAATGAAAAAGGTAAAGATCGTAAATGTGTAACTATGTAATGTGTACAATGATGAAGATGAGGATTATGTGGTGCCTGCTGTCTAGGTATTCACGTGCGTGTTGTCGTACAGCAGTCACCTTGCTCGGCTGACACTCCGGGTTAGCTGTGGGTGTCGGAAGGCTGTTGTTATAGGAAGGGAGAATAAGAGTAACACCTGGGTATGAGGTGCAGACGAAGTGCAAGACACAAGTACTCTGAAATGTTGAGGAAAAGAGTATATAGGTTAGAAAAGGAATAAACAAAGACTTTACTTTAAACAGTAAGCCGGACAGCGACAACCGAGTACTGAGACTGATGAATGACACAAGGCACTGAAGTCGACTGACCACGATGGTCAGGTCTATTGGGTTTTAATAATAATTACACCTATTGCCGATTTGGCAATAAATATTATTTGTTAATTCATCAGTCTCAGGCAGCGGATGTGCTGTCTGTATTTTATTAAAATAATTCTCACGATTATGAAAACGTGACACCATCACAATTTTCTTAAGGTTTTAAAATGATTTTTAGGATTATTAATAATTTTTTTTCTTGTAAAAATATAGTGGCTCAATTGATATTAGAAGAAATTAAAAAAAAATTATACTTCTTTTACAAATGAAATGATCAGCATTTAATGAATTATTTTAATTATATAAGGATGTCAAAGTTATTTCAACGTCTTACCATAATTCATTTGTTCAAAACCATTTATGTTTAAATTAGCAATGCAATTATGGAATGCATTTTGTGCTTGTGGTAAATTTTTGGATGACAAATAATTGATAACTTGATCAATTTTAATATCTGCTGATGTTGACAATAATAGTCCCTAAAAAAAAATTAGTTTTAGCTACTGGTTTTAAAATTCACTTTACACAGAACTTCTATAAAGTTCCTCGGTAATTAATTGGATTTCCAATAATAGTATATCGAGAGAAAGTTAATCATCTATATTATTATGATACGTTAGATACACAGAGCCCTACGCCTGTATCGCATATGTCAGCGATCGCTCTACTACGTTTACATGGTAATTGGACTGACCAACACAGTCTGCCACACGTTACAGTACAAAGTCCAGTAAGTGTCGATCGCCCGACGACGACCCTTTGCAAATATTGGTCGAGTCTGCTTCAAGTCGTCGATGATTTACGCCACTGGCTCTGGACGTGTTGCGCATCCTGACAAGATGAACCGATACCGCACCGTCGCCATCAACACTGTTACTATTGACGTCCGAGGACCATGTCGGACACCACATTTCTGACAACAGCGAAAGTGCCGCGATTTTATACGAACATTATTATTAATTGGGTTCGTCATTTCGATTTCTTTTTTTTAATAATCTTTTGTTGTTCTTCAGTAATAAACGACCCATGCCTCTGTACCATCTATATCAGTGTCGAATACATTATTGTGACGTAAGTCGTGTCAATTATAATTTCGAATTTATCTATGTACTCTTCAGATAGTAATAGACATTTAAAATTGCTAAACAAATAAAAAAACTGCCGTTTTCAACGATTGTAATTTTGATATATTTTCGTAAATATAAATTTTTATATTGTTATATATCATGTTAAATTTGTTCTACCATTAAAAAAAAAATGTTGTATAAAAATATGGTATAATTATGGTAATTTATGAGATTATTTTAACTTACAAAAGACAGAATTATTTGAAATCTCAAATACATAATTTTTGGCAAATTAATTGACCTAGAAAAAAATTTTTCTATTTTTAATATTAATGATTTTTAAGATCTAGAGAATGAAAAAGTTTTAAGACATAATTTTAATTAGCTTGGTTCTTATTTAGTGTTTCAAANAGACATAATTTTAATTAGCTTGGCTCTTATTTAGTGTTTCAAGCTATTCTGCAGTATTATACCGTAAGATAATTAGCTCCTGATTTGATATGACCAGAAATTTAAGTATAAAATATTTATAATTGTTTTAAAATTGTATAAAATTAACATTTCACTGTATAAAATTAACAATCTAACATAATATAATAAGTTACAAGTTTAGGATGTAAGAAATGATAGCAGAAAATTAACTTTTCGAGTAAAGCAGCACAACAAAGAATTATTATTGTTAAAAAAACAAAATAATAATTAGCTTTAATATGAACTACAAGCAATTTAATACACGTAGTACTAAGGTAGTCTTTTATTTAAAAATTTAAAAATTTCTTTTTTAACACCCCTCCAATTTTTTTTTTAGTATAAAAAAATAATATTCTGAAAATTTTAAGTAATTTGGAATAATTTAAGTCGAGTAGCACAGCATTTTAATGTTCTGACCTCGAATTTTCTATGAATATTCTGTAAAACGATAAAACAATGTATATTACAGGTTGTCAAGTAATTTTTTCAATAAAAGTCAAGATACAAAAAAATCTTATGTAAAGACATAAGGTTCATGTTTTATTTTTAAAAAATTATTGAATATTTTACTTGTAATAACAGTATATTGATAACACAAAAATAATTATAAAAAATTAAATAAAATTTAAAAATAGCTTTTTCTGAAAATTTATAAAAAATTAATAATATTAAAAATTTAGATTTTTTAATTAATAAATAAGAACATTTTAAAGTTTTCATAAAATAAAATAAAATGAAATACTATAGAAGTGGAATATGTCTTTTATGTTTATATATATATGTATATGTACTAAAAGTTTTGGGATAATGTTGATTTATTACTATTAGGATATATATTTTTGTGTTCAGACAACATTTGCAATAAGTATCTTTTTTTATCTTTTGTTAAAATATTGTTCTAATTTTCTATTCATTTTACGATTTTTTCGTTTATTATTAAAAAAAATACAATATAATGTTTATCGTATTAAAAGTTATAACAGTTATCAGTTATATGTATTCCGTTCTGTATATATAATGTATATTGTAACAACATAGTTACCTGAATAATTGACCAAATATTTGATGAGAATAATATAGTTGCATGTATTTAGTTTAACAAGTAAATTGAATTCGTTATTTTTTAACGATTTATATATTTTTGTTTTTCAAGGGAAATTTATTTTTAAAAAAGCTAAATATCAACAATCGAACTTTTACAAATAGAAACCAATAATAGTTTTAAAGTAATTTTTCTTTTAAACAACTTTTTTTGAACGTTATTATTATTTCATCATTAGTATAGATTTAATCCTAATAACAATAATCTATTGTTATTAGACGATGAAGTAAATATTTATAAACATTTTGTAGAATTGTTGTATTATTAACTTTGTATTAGACTAAAAAAAAAACGTTTTAGTATATACGAAGGAATGGATTGAATTGTCGGGGAGGGTACCCCGGGAGCACTGTGGATAATCTCATTTTTGTGTAGTAAGATTTTGTTGAAATAGTTCTGACAATAAGTCTATATCGTCGTGTATTGCTTTATTGTACTTTTAGTGTATTCAAGTTTTATATGACTAATCCCGTTTTGATTATTACGATTATTCTATTACACCTGACTCGCGCTATGTTCGTTTCTTGTCGGCAGCGTGTTCGAACTCCGATACCCTGATGACATCCGAATTTACCGCGGCGTCCCCTCCATTCCGATAAGAGGGGTGCGGTGCCGAAAAAGTGCCAAGATCGTTGGCGGTATGTAACTCGTAAGGGCCGTTAGATTCGGTGTTTTGCGCAACGATCGTGATGCGTGATATGTTGTTACCGGATAAAAATTGCGTAGGGCGCGTTTTAACTGAAACGTCGTTTAAAACGCTGCGCCCTGTTTGGATTTGTTGTTGGCTGAGGGGGCGGACTAATTCCCTCCTAGCCGATTGCCGTTTCCCGATACCGACGGTCTATTTGGGCATTGGCGATGCCAGTGTCGCTCGCTGCAATATCGGCACGGGGATGGCGGTGCGTCCGCGTTTGCATAATCTGCTCGCTGTCGGGCCGCTGGTTGAGCAGTATGCCGCGGAGGCAGTTCGGCTGGCTGTCGGGTCGTTGGTGGAGCGTACCGAGGAGCCGCGGTCTTATCTACGCTGTGCGCTATCTCACGTAGATCGGCGAAAGACGTTGGGTGCATTAACCGTATTGTTTCGGCGTGATCTCTAACTACTAAAGATCTTCGATAAATTAAATAAAACGTAAAAGAATGAAAAAATAGATATGCGTATATTAAATGTACGCGAGCGGTGCGCTTTACAAAGGTAGACTAACTGATTTAAAAACCGGACAACTATGCAGCCGCTGAACAACGATAAGATAAAACAAAAATAGCTACACTTATTGTGTAGGCCTAAACACACCGCCCGCCTTGAAATATTTGTTTCAAAGTAAAAGATAACAAAAAACAACTATAATCTAAGAACAAATTTCGCAACAACTAAAAACGTAAAAGGGAATACATAAATACAAAAAAAATTAATATACAAATAATCATTAGAAACAAATTCATTATGGAAAAATTAATGATTAATCCCACGCGGGATATGACACATATATATATTACAATAACTACGAATTATAAGAAATTTAAAAAAACTACAAACTGTTGCCTTCAAAAGGTAACGGACATAATAACCTGACCGCTCGTGAAAACTCGCCGACGTTAGTACGGACCTTTGCTGATCGTGCCACGTTGTCATCGTCACAGTATAATTCCATTACACGCCCAGCTTGCCCTTTGAGTGGTGGTAAATTTGTCTCTTTTACCAAAACAATAGTTCCAATTTGTAACTTAGGCCCTTTCGTGCTGGACCATTTGGTTCTTTCCTGTAGTTGAGATAAGTACTCTTAGTGCCATNCCTGTAGTTGAGATAAGTACTCTTGGTGCCACCGTTTCCAAAGTACTTGGGTGTAATGAGAGACTATTCTCCACCTATTTAAGTGAGTAATAGGCGTGGTCGTCTCGTCCTTTTCCGGTATGGCAGTCATTATATCGCCAATTAAAAAATGACCTGGTGTGAGATAGGTTAGATCAGCCGGATCAGAGGATACTGGAGTTATTGGTCGCGAGTTAAGTACAGCTTCCACTCTCGTTAGTACAGTTAATAATTCTTCGTACGTGAGCCGAGCTTTTCCCAAAACGCGATATAACAAACTTTTCATACTTTTGACCGCAGCCACCCAAAGTCCACCGAAATGCGGTGCACGGGGTGGTATAAATTGACACTCAATTCCTTTGTCCGCTGNTATAAATCGCCACTCAATTCCTTTGTCCGCTAGATGAGAGAAAACGGATCGCTGATGTTCTGGGGACTGGAAAAGTGTGTACACCTCCTTTAAATGCCGACGCATGCCCACAAAATTTCTTGTGTTATCACTGTAAATTATTGAACTTTTGCCACGTCGATCAAAAAATCTGTTCAACGCCTGTAAAAATGTCTTCGTTGACAAATCGCTCACGAGTTCGATATGTATCGCCTTTGTCGCGAAACATACAAATATGCTGATGTATCCTTTGTTACATGGTGCCTTACGATGCAAGCTCGTTCTTATCATGACTGGACCCGCAAAATCTACACCACATATGGCAAATGCTCTTCCACTCTGTACCCGTGAACCAGGCAGACTCCCCATGATCGGTTGTACTATTTGAGGTTTCAGTTTAAAACAATTAACGCAATTGTGTACTATAGTACGAGCCAAACTTCGCGCTTTTAAAGGCCAGTAGCGCTGCCTAATAGAGGCCACCAAGGCTTGAGGTCCACTGTGCATCAAATCCATGTGTTCTTTACGGAATAATAATTTTGTGTAAAGACAGTTATCAGGCAATACAATTTGATGTTTCTGATTGTCATTTATCCCCATAGCGTATTTTAAACGTCCTCCGACGCGTATAATATTATCCCCATCAATATATGGACTAAGACGCAGTAGTTTACTTTTTTTTGACACATTCGCATTTTCACTATTTAACTCTCTCAATTCTTGCCGAAAATGTGCGCGTTGAATTATTTTGATGATTGTCGTATTTGCTGTCTCTAGTTCGTTTACCGTTAACGGCCCATTATTTTTATCACCTACTGCTCGATTCATGTTATACCGCCAGCGTAAACAATACGCCGTCACTCTGATGATAAATAATAACGACGACCTTCTAGATAACAACGAATAACATTTATCGTGCGCTACGTATGCAACAGTCGTAATTGTTGTTTCGCCCGTTTTTTTGGCTTCTGGTATATTGTTTGTACTACTGTATTGTACACATGACTTCGGCCATTTCTCGTACTTCTCCTTCAACCAATGGGGACCGTCCCAACTAAATTGAATGCACCACAAACGTTGCATGATAATTTTTGCAACAACTAACACAGGCCCGATCAAACCAAGGGGATCAAAAATTGTGGCTATATTCGATAAAATTGTTCGCTTTGTTATATCGTTATTATTTATTATGTTTTCACTTAATGTATATTTAAATGAATCCGATGGCGGATCCCAACACAGGCCTAATATTTTCGTCGTGTCGTTATCGATAATACGCGGACCGTCACTATCTTTAATGTGTTCGGTAGGTAATAAACTACTTATTAAACTATTATCGTTCGATGCCCATTTCCGTAAATGTAGACCGGCACCTTTCATTACGGCAATAATATTGTCTCGTAATGTTAACCAATCATCCACATAAAAATCGTTAACTAATGATTAACACGCGTCAGGATACTTACTGAATTCACATTCAGCTACCTTTTCTAGGGATTGGTTATAATTGTCATTCATCGTGAGGAAAATCGCCGTTTGTTGATTTATGCTATTGAGTTGATTTTCCGATGAACCGGCAACCACCCATCCGAACTTTGTTTCCTGAAATACAGGACCGCCTGGTCGTGACTTTATTTTACCTGCAGACATTAAATCATAGAAGTGACCCGCTCCTATTAATAGGTCAATTTTCTGTGGCACGGTGAAACGCGGATTCGCTAAGACTATAGCTTTCGGAACCACGCAGCTATCATTTAGTCGGATGCCTGGTAGGTTACTCGTAATGTTCTTAACTACTAAACATGACAATGTTACTGAATAGTCATTTAAACGGGAGTTGGCTGTAACCATTACTCGAGATTTAATTCTTTGTACGTTTCCACCAATTCCTTGGACGCCTTGGTCGATATGGGTTTTCGGTAACCGCAAAATCTGTGCCATACGTTCGGTTATAAAGTTACTTTGTGATGCAGAATCCAGTAACACGCGACACTGCTCCCATTCACCACGATTACTGCTGACCAAAACAACTGCGGTTGGTAATAATATCGACGTAGCAGCCGGTTAGCTAGTATGTGCACTAACGGTTACTAATTCATTTTGAACTACTTGTTCTGACTCGCTATTTTCCGAATTTTCCGTTAAGTTTGTTGCTGAGTTGGACTCTGACTGATCGGTTCGTGCACTTAAGTGTAAAAGTGTATTATGTGGCTTGCCACACTTAAAACAACCTCATTAAAACATTTTTTCTTAGGGAGTGCCTGTAGACAATTCCTGCATAAATTGCGCTCACTAATGCGCTTAATGCGTTCAACTACGGACAAGGCCAAAAGACTAGAACATCGATACACCGAGTGATTTGAGTAACAATTAAAACATTTTTTGTCCAAATTTGTCACCGCATAAGCATTGCTCCGTACCATAGATTTTCTGACATCTTGACTATGGGTAGCCGGTGCTGTTGCGTTTCTCTGATTTATGGCTTTAGATGATTCGATCGCTTCTAAAATTTTAAACCGTTTTTCTAAAAATTCCACCAATTCGATAATTGTAGGAAGAGAGTCCTGAGCCGTGTCCGTTTCCCACGCTGGAAGACAACTTCTATCTAACTTGGTGGTTACTAAATACGTTAACATAGGACTCCATGACTCTGGCTCTTGATCAAGGGTTCTTAATCAAGGGTACTGGCTTTAAAGTATGAGTCTTCAAAATCAGCTCTATAATTTTGCTGTTCCCCTACGTTTATCCCTTCTAGCATGTCGATTTCCAAATGAACTTGGTCGTACTCACTCCATGCTTCCTCAATTTTTTCTCTTCTAAGCCGAATTTCAATTAGGTCCGACTTTTCGTCTTGCACAAACTTTAAACATTTTGTTAATGCTGAATTTAATTGACCTCTCCTTATGCTTAATCGCGTAACTTCATTTTTGCGATTATCTTCAGGCATAATTTGTTTTGTTGGTTTTTACCGATAATAAATAATTGTTCCAAAAGAAACCAACCGCCTCAGCTGACTGTTACTAATATATATGTACGCTCTATTAACTGTCAGAGAGCGTTCGTGGTAATTTGAGCAAAGTACAACTATAACGATAGTACCACAATAACCGCTGTACGCCGACACTATAAATATTGCGCACAGGTTTTTTACACTTAACTATATTTGTTTCACAATACTTATGACGATATCTAATGCACTTATACGAACATTAAATTAAAATACGTTAATAATATATAATAATATTATTATATTCTGCGTATAGCAATTGCTGCTGCTACGCACTACGATGGGCAGAAATTAACTCTTTTCTAACTCGATGCGTTAGAAATATTTACAAACACGCACATACAACGCTTAACTCACGTACCTTAATAACGCACTTTAGTTACGCAAATTTTCGCACTTTCACGTTTCCGGTACACACTAGACGTTCCGGGCGAAGGACCATATGTTTCGGCGTGATCTCTAACTACTAAAGATCTTCGATAAATTAAATAAAACGTAAAAGAATGAAAAAATAGATATGCGTATATTAAATGTACGCGAGCGGTGCCCTTTACAAAGGTAGACTAACTGATTTAAAAACCGGACAACTATGCAGCCGCCGAACAACGATAAGATAAAACAAAAATAGCTACACTTATTGTGTAGGCCTAAACACGTATCATAGCGCAGTAATCGTCCCGTAAAAGCCCCGTTAACTGTCGCAAAAGTTGTTGTTCTGGTAACTTACAACGTACTCGCGCGGTTAACGCTTGTCGGGGGCCCTGTCGCGTCGTTTTTAAGTCCGTCTCTAGCGCAGTCCGGATATCGATATTGTCGAACTCCTCGAGTAATTCGGACCTAAATTCCGTCCATGGCATATTGTTTAATTTAATCGCTCGCCACCAATCACCTGCCCTGTCGTTCAAAAACGGGAGGACGATGTTTACCCACGCGGTTGGGTGTATACCGCCCTGACAGAGTAGATCCTCCGCTCTATCTAGAAACTCCCGTGGGTCCTCTTCGTTTCTCCCGTAATACTCAGGTAAGCAGACGCGTACGTTGTGTAGGTCGTGGTAGGGTACCAATACCGACCGCGAGCTGCGGGTAGGCGACAAATCATTAAAGGACCGACGACCGTCAGTTGTTTTGAATTTCCCTTCCGCGATTGGCGCGTAAACTAAAAATCGGTCGGCTCGTTCTCATNCTGCTCCCATTCACCACGATTACTCTTGACCAAAACAACTGCGGTTGGTAATAATATCGACGTAGCAGCCGGTTAGCTAGTATGTGCACTAACGGTTACTAATTCATTTTGAACTACTTGTTCTGACTCGCTATTTTCCGAATTTTCCGTTAAGTTTGTTGCTGAGTTGGACTCTGACTGATCGGTTCGTGCACTTAAGTGTAAAAGTGTATTATGTGGCTTGCCACACTTAAAACAACCTCATTAAAACATTTTTTCTTAGGGAGTGCCTGTAGACAATTCCTGCATAAATTGCGCTCACTAATGCGCTTAATGCGTTCAACTACGGACAAGGCCAAAAGACTAGAACATCGATACACCGAGTGATTTGAGTAACAATTAAAACATTTTTTGTCCAAATTTGTCACCGCATAAGCATTGCTCCGTACCATAGATTTTCTGACATCTTGACTATGGGTAGCCGGTGCTGTTGCGTTTCTCTGATTTATGGCTTTAGATGATTCGATCGCTTCTAAAATTTTAAACCGTTTTTCTAAAAAGTCCACCAATTCGATAATTGTAGGAAGAGAGTCCTGAGCCGATTCCGTTTCCCACGCTCGAAGACAACTTCTATCTAACTTGGTGGTTACTAAATACGTTAACATAGGACTCCACAACTCTGGCTCTTGATTAAGGGTTTTTAATGCTTGCATATGTCCTTTTATTGAATCTGTAAATGCTCGAAGTTTAATTGCTGATTCTACAGTTAGCGTCTCTAAGTGAAATAACGCTTTCACATGGGCTTGTATTAGACTTTTTTTATTGTTGTATCTTTCAATTAATGTCCGCCATGCCACTGCGTAATTTGACGCCGTGATTTCCAAACAATTAACAGCCTGTTTGGCATCGTCTTTTAAAGCCGCTTTCAAATAGAAAAATTTTTGTATGTCTGACAATTGGTCGTTGGTATGAATTAATGCCGAAAAAATATCATAAAATGTTGACCATTGTTTATAGTCGCCATGAAATGATGGGATATCTAGCGGGGCTAATCTAATAGCTGGCGCCGCTACTGTTGGTGTCGCTACGATTGAAGCTGTTGCTGCCGTATTCCCTACACCAACGTCTGACGCGTTGCTGACTACCCTACTCAATTCAGATAGCCTTTTCTCCGCAATCGTACTGGCTTTAAAGTATGAGTCTTCAAAATCAGCTCTATAATTTTGCTGTTCCTCTACGTTTATCCCTTCTATCATGTCGATTTCCAACTGTACTTGATCGTACTCACTCCATGCTTCCTCAATTTTTTCTCTTCTAAGCCGAATTTCAATTAGGTCCGACTTTTCGTCTTGCACAAACTTTAAACATTTTGTTAATGCTGAATTTAATTGACCTCTCCTTATGCTTAATCGCGTAACTTCATTTTTGCGATTATCTTCAGGCATAATTTGTTTTGTTGGTTTTTACCGATAATAAATAATTGTTCCAAAAGAATCCAACCGCCTCAGCTGACTGTTACTAATATATATGTACGCTCTATTAACTGTCAGAGAGCGTTCGTGGTAATTTGAGCAAAGTACAACTATAACGATAGTACCACAATAACCGCTGTACGCCGACACTATAAATATTGCGCACAGGTTTTTTACACTTAACTATATTTGTTTCACAATACTTATGACGATATCTAATGCACTTATACGAACATTAAATTAAAATACGTTAATAATATATAATAATATTATTATATTCTGCGTATAGCAATTGCTGCTGCTACGCACTACGATGGGCAGAAATTAACTCTTTTCTAACTCGATGCGTTAGAAATATTTACAAACACGCACATACAACGCTTAACTCACGTACCTTAATAACGCACTTTAGTTACGCAAATTTTCGCACTTTCACGTTTCCGGTACACACTAGACGTTCCGGGCGAAGGACCATATGTTTCGGCGTGATCTCTAACTACTAAAGATCTTCGATAAATTAAATAAAACGTAAAAGAATGAAAAAATAGATATGCGTATATTAAATGTACGCGAGCGGTGCCCTTTACAAAGGTAGACTAACTGATTTAAAAACCGGACAACTATGCAGCCGCCGAACAACGATAAGATAAAACAAAAATAGCTACACTTATTGTGTAGGCCTAAACACGTATCATAGCGCAGTAATCGTCCCGTAAAAGCCCCGTTAACTGTCGCAAAAGTTGTTGTTCTGGTAACTTACAACGTACTCGCGCGGTTAACGCTTGTCGGGGGCCCTGTCGCGTCGTTTTTAAGTCCGTCTCTAGCGCAGTCCGGATATCGATATTGTCGAACTCCTCGAGTAATTCGGACCTAAATTCCGTCCATGGCATATTGTTTAATTTAATCGCTCGCCACCAATCACCTGCCCTGTCGTTCAAAAACGGGAGGACGATGTTTACCCACGCGGTTGGGTGTATACCGCCCTGACAGAGTAGATCCTCCGCTCTATCTAGAAACTCCCGTGGGTCCTCTTCGTTTCTCCCGTAATACTCAGGTAAGCAGACGCGTACGTTGTGTAGGTCGTGGTAGGGTACCAATACCGACCGCGAGCTGCGGGTAGGCGACAAATCATTAAAGGACCGACGACCGTCAGTTGTTTTGAATTTCCCTTCCGCGATTGGCGCGTAAACTAAAAATCGGTCGGCTCGTTCTCATATGTATGAATGCGCTGATAATGTTCGTCTTGCTAATCCAAGGTAGCGACGCTTGTACGTACGACCGTCTCATGTTGCGGGCTTGTTGTGCTTCGATGTCCGCGAGGCGCACGTTTAGTGTTGCGTCGTGTCCGTCGCTCCCGATGGACCGAATGTAACGCGATGCGCTTCCGATCGTCGACTATCATTTCGGTCAACGTTAACTTGTCGAATAGTCGGTTGTACAGCAACATGTGGGGACGGCGGCATATTTTGACTGATTCGCTCAAGCATGTTGGAATTCTGTCGCTGTTCCATTGACATACGCGACAGCGACCTTTCTAGTTCAGTCGTCCGTGCTTCAATCCGCGCGTTATTCGAAATATCGCGAATATTCTGTCGGATCGCCCCAACTTGTTCTGCCGCGTGCGCTATCGAGCGAGCAACGTATACGTCATCAACGTACGGCATGCCTAGTAATCCGTTTGCGCGCGTCATTTCCGCCGGTTGGTCGACATCAGATTCGTCGTGTGATGTGTGTAGCACGAGGTTCACCGGATGCTCCTCCGGTAAAGGCGCTACGACGGGCCGCTGATTGCTCGCGTCGATTTCTTCTTCGCTGACACCGTCCGTGGTGTTGTCGAAAACCCCCACTTCGGGTTCGCGGACCGGAATTTCGTTATCGAGCGGCGTACGGAGTAGTAAAATTTCGGTAGCTGGGTTCCCCTCTTCGCTACGTAGGTGGTTTTCTTCTAGCATAATTAGCATGTTGGGTTTCGTTGCGTAGCATGGTAGATGTCTGAAAGCGCATAATAATCAAAAGTAGCTACGTTAATAGCGGAGATAAACAATATTTCCGTGTACGGTCAAATTTGCTACTGCTATAGAAAACAAGTGTTATTATTATTGCTATTATTGATGTCGTAAAGTACCCGCGATAAGATGGTACGGGGCTGCCGTTTATGATATGGCACCGAGTGAATAATAATAATAACTGTTACCTGGGAATCGACCGCTTTGACAAGGTCAGACGTAAATATACTATTTTTATCTACCAATAGACTGTAACAATCGGCCGGAAATTAACTTTCTGTCGATATCAATAAGGTCTTTATAATAAACTGTAACCAACACTTTTCAACGACAATAGTTACAGCGGACTGTATTAGATAAACTACTCTAACTTTATTTTTATAAAAAATTTTCCAGAGACCAAGTCAAATCTAATCCCGCTAACACGTAACTGTGATTAACCCAGGTAAAAATTCACTGCTGTCATCAGTGAAATTCGTTCAAATAACTACATGAACAATAAAAATTTGTAAGGGAGACTTCACCGTTCCAAGTTAAAACTAAAATCTAATATACAATAGAACCTCATTAATCCGGACTTCGCTTAATCCGGACAGCTGTCTAGTATTACGAAAAATACGCAGTTTATGCCGTAGACTAAAATAAACATAAAAGCAAGTTCCTCGAATTTCCCATAAGTACATATATTCTTATCTACCGTCATTAAAGTTATCATAAACTAATATCATGTTGCAATACATATATATTGTATATCATACATAGTAATTAGTATAATATAATATTCTTAAATCTATAATACGAACATGTTTTTTGGTTATTTTGTTTAATCCGGACTTTCATTAAATGAGACAACCTAGATCCCTTATTGGTTCGGATTAATGAGGTTCTACTGTAATTAGAAATAAAACTGAATCGGCTCAAAGCCTCTTACCTTAACTTCTCTCGGCCGGTTTAGATTTCGTACTAGGTCTAGTTTTCTTTACTAATACATTAATTTCAGGATTTGATTCTAGATCATGTGTCAACTTTCTTTTTCTCACAACTGCTTTATTATTTTTAATGCTACCAAACAATAAATCCTATAAGTTATACATGTATTAAATCTATGATTATTGAAATAATAAATTGTTTTATAATAATTACAGTCTTGCGAGGAGTATCTGAAGAATACTTTGTAATTTTTCTTTTAACAATAATTGATGACTGACTAATAATATGTCCTTCTGTTAATGTACTGTATCCAAGTACAAGTGAATCTGGAGACTAGAAATAAAATAAAATTAGGAAAAAAACTGTTAACCTTTTTAAAAGGTAAAATAATTACCGATCCTGTTGTTGATACAGCAATGTCTAAGAATTCATCATCTGAATCATCTGTATATGATGTATTGCTCTCAGATAATGTTGACACTGATCTAGAATCATCTGAATGAGCAATAAGAGAACCCTTGTCCTGTGAATTAGGATCATGATCTTCAAGTAGATATCGTCGTCTTACACGGTGTTTGTATTTTGCAAACTAAAAACCATAAATTACAATATTTATTTTCATTAATATTGAATTTCTAGAAAATTAGTAAATTTGATATCTAACATTGATCGTTCTTTTTAACTATAGCTATTTAACAATACATAATTAACAGTTTAGAGATGAATAAAATATTTAATTAAATTTACTGTAATAAATAAACAGACTAAGGTTAATGATTTAATTCATGCTGGGACTAATTAATGTTAGTATATTATTAATACAAACTTCACAGTTTAAGAATGCACAACAGTATGGAATCTTGCTTGACATAATTATTGTACAAATAATATACAATGTATAACTAATACAAATTTGTATAATTATATTATTTAAAATATCTTTTTAAATTTTGTGTTTACATAAAATAATATATTTTTAAGGATTTAAAAAATTATTTTATGATTTAGTTTAAATAAATATTTGTTTATTTAAGGTATTAATAATAAAAATATCTATACAATTTAATTGTTATTGATATATTAGCCAAGATTAAATTAAAATAGTTACATGCGTTTATTGTATATCTTACTTTAGACATCACTACAACCATACATTTTGATGAATTTTCTTTTTCGATTAGACTGTTCATAATTTGTATAACACATTTCAATGGGCTATCGATTATAGTTTTTGAGTTTCCCTTGATTAATCTATAAATACAAAATAATTTGTCTCATTCTAACTCTCTCTACATCATATTTTCGTAAACCCCTCAAAATATGAGTCACCCAGAAGAATTTTCCGTTTCTGCGCTTTAAAATTCGCGTTCTTCGACTGCAGTCTCGAAACTGGTACTGTTCAACAGAAATTATTGTTTCACATCTTTTGCGACCTCGATGAGGATTTTTCGGCTCCCTAATTTTTTTTTAATTTTTAATATTGTAAATATTCATTAAGTAATATAGTCAAATAGAATATAAACACATATAATGATCAGTATTTAATTTTAATTTGAAAACAACAATAATGTATGAATAATTAACCCAACACGTATTACTATAGTATTAATGTTAGTACGGTTTATTTAGTTAATTAGTA
>NW_026099781.1:18066-20791 GCF_025091365.1 Daktulosphaira vitifoliae | reverse complement strand
TAAAATGAGAGATTATAATAACAATCTAAAAATGCCTAAATTCTACTCTGCAGATTAAATAGAGTTTACTTAGTTTTTAATGTACTATTAATTATCTATAAATTAAATTTATTTATTAGAGCCTTAAAGTGATTAATAGTTGAGAACTATGTTTTTAACATTGAAATAATTGTAACTTAAATTTTAAATAAAGATTTATTATTATTTGTACTAACATTAAATAATAATTCCAATATCAGTTAAAATGTGGTAGTTGAATATATATACAGGTTATAACCTAGACTATTATTTTGAAAAAATATTATTAAATANATATATATACAGGTTATAACCTAGACTATTATTTTGAAAAAATATTATTAAATAATCAATAAGTATAAATTTAAAAACTTATTGATTCTTTCTATGTAAAAGCATAATACTATTTAGCTAATATTTACTATGAAAAAAAAAATCTATGTTTTGCAATAATTTTAAGTTAAAATAAAAACAATTATAGTCATTGGTGTAGATTGCGGGGTGATCCCACTAAAAATTTATGAAATTTTTTGCAGTGTGTAAAATCTGTGTGTTGAATCATAGTAATACATATTTAAGCTATAATGATGGACAAACAATTGAATTTTTCAGCTAATGAAAAATCAACCATTACATGAAATTTCTTTGAAAATTTTATAATGGAATTATACTTCACAAAAAAAAAAGTATTTGTATTAGAATTTTGGGTAAAATAATTTGGTTTGATTTATATTTTGGTTTTTGATGTATTCTATAAGTTATTTTGGAAACTTCCAAATTTTAGACTAAAAAAAGGAAGATCCAAGTTTTTATATTATATTATAGGTAATATTTATTACCACAAATAATTTTCAAGTTTGATTAAATATTCTAATTCTTTAAATACTATATTTACCCCTAATAATCTGCATATTTTTTTAAATTTAATATAATTTGTTAAACCCAAACAATAACCACTCGATAATGTACATTTTTTATACTATTCCATAACTTTAAAATGAACTTATTTTAATGAGTATTAATTACACAGGTGTAATCTGGAAAGGCTCTGTCAGCTTTACACAATTTTAGCACCCCTACAATAACGTATTCATAAGGGTGGGTTAGTAGGGCAATACCTCATCTTCGAGAGAAGTTTTTACCTTATGGATATTTTTTACTCTATGAGATAAATAAAAATGTTTATTTGTAAACTTTTTTTTCTTATCAACCAAAAAAAATATTTTTTTTTATAACTATTATTAGATTTTTGATCGCAAATACTTAAACTATTATGGTTACAGCCGTTTATGGTAAATCATAAATTCTTTTTTTTTTATTTATAAAATAATAAAATTTACAATCTGTACATAAGAGAGATACAATAAGCAAATAGGCGAACAATAGAATATAACACATTTTACTTAAAAACGGGAAAAAGGGAAGCTATCCAGTGATAGGGCCCTTTTGACTTGAATTGGTTATTTAGCCGTCATAATATTAATTTAAAAGGTCACGGCACCAGCGTCTTTTTAGACGGCGAGGAGGGTTGTCCGGAATTGTAACTATATGTTGGTTAGCAATTAATGGATTTGGATGTAGAAGTAATTGGGAATGAAACTTTTTGTAGTATAATTTAACTAAAATATCGACTGGTTCAATACTTAAATCTTTATGTAGGGTAAGATTGGAGACATACCAAGGAGCGGACGTGATTGTACGAAGGGAATTGCTTGGAAGGCTTCAATTGTTTTAAACTGCGATGTTTTGGCACAACCCCATATTTGGGCTCCGTAAGACCAAATTGGTCTTAGCATTGACTTATAAATGATTATTTTGTTATGTACAGGAAGTTTTGATTTTAATACAGGACGTAATAAGTGGAATCTAATGTTTAATAGCTATCTTTTGAATTTGAGATGAGGTCCCCAGGTTAATCTTTTATCAAGTGTAATACCAAGATATTTGACTTGAGTCGAAGAAGGGATAGGAACTCCTTGGAAGGAGAGATCAGTCACATTTTTTTATTGAGAGTAAAAGGAACATTTACTGATTTGTCTGCATTGATTTTAATTTTCCAATTTGTGGACCATTTATCTATAAAGTCGAGGTGGAGTTGAAGAGCATTATAAGCAGCGATTGGGTCTTTATTGGAAGATAAAATGGCTGTGTTATCAGCGTAGATAGCCAAAGAGGTGTTTTGAGTTTGGGGGATGTCTGAAGTGTAAATATTGTATCAATCGGGGTAAAGGTATAAGAATTGCCATAACGAACTTTAAAGGTTCTGTTTTCTAGGTACGAGCGAATAAGAAGGTATGGAGGAGCAGGGAGGAATGATTTAAATCATAAATTCTAAATATGGTATAATATTCTTAAAAGTTAAGTCATGACTTTAATTTTGTTACAACAAAAATTGAATTCAACTAATGAAAATTATGTTACAACTGATGTAATAAATATAATGTTTTTTTTTATATTTTTATAAAATGTTATTTAAAACTAAAAGTTCTACTAAATTTTCAAAATTATATTTGCTAGAAAATACAATTATGTATAAGTAGGGTAATTTGGAGAGAGCTGGCCCCCCGCCTCACCCACTCACCTTCCTAGCGGTGGAGGAATTGTACGGGGGGATTAAATCTAACGTAAACTAACCTAATGTAATGGTGGGGGAGAACGATGAAACCCAACGTAAACTAACATAATGCAATGGGAGGACGAAACCTTA
>NW_026099781.1:14503-17098 GCF_025091365.1 Daktulosphaira vitifoliae | reverse complement strand
CTTTACTTTACTTTAATGTATAAAAAAAATAATTTATTTCATTTTTGATTAAAGTTACTTCTGCGACATCTGTTTCATCACGTCAGGCGGCTAAGCGTAGTAGGGCTAACAACAGCGCGGTTAGGTCGAAAAGGTTACGTATGCAATTGACGGATACCCATGATTTCACTGAGATCGATTCCGCATTGGATCGGGGGGCCGTTTGGTTTTATCGGAAGAACGTGGAGAATTTCGCGAGCTATCGAGATTTTCTGCGCGCCGTTAAACCCGAGCTTGTGGTCAGACTCGCTGAAATTGTAGGTAACCGACCGATCAAGTATAATCTCAAATTGGAGGCCTCATATCATATACCGCGATCGGAAGCACCGCCCGAGGACCGTGCCTTTAAAACACGAGCTAGAGCATTGCTATCCGATACAGATATCGGGTGTGCGGTCGATGAAGATTTTGAGGTTATGCTCGCCGAGGAAGACGTGTACTCTGGGAGGGGTAGCGGCTTTACTTTATCGCATATCGACGGCATTATGCTCAGCGTATACAAGTATACGCCCCTCGCCGGCTCATCATATATTCCGATTCCGTCCGAAATTAATAATAGAAAAGCAATCATCAACCCACAGAATATCGATCAGTCTTGTTTCAAGTGGTCTATTTTGTCGAGACACGTCAAGGGAGACCACAAATATCGCGTTGATCGAAAATATTTTAACGAGGAACACAGGTATAATTTCACAGGGTTGACGTTCCCCACACCTGTGTCCCAAATTAAAATATTTGAACGACAAAACCCTAACGTGTCTGTCAACGTGTACGGCTTGGAACGAGACGACGTTAAGATGAAGTGGTTGGTGTATCCGCTAAGAGTTGCCGACCAAGAACAACAGAATCATTTTGACCTATTGTATATTGGCGACTCTGAAAAATCACATTACGCGTACATTTCAGATTTTTCTAAGCTTGTTCGTAAACAAAAAACCAGACACCAAGGTCGCATATACACTTGCAAACGTTGCTTCACCTGCTTTGATGATCGGCCTAAAAAGCATATTCTTCGGGGTCAACAAGCGTTGGAGCAACACAAGTTGATATGCGGCAAAAATAAACCAATTTTACCTGTTATGCCGGCAGAGGGCAGTAAGGTCGAATTTGAAGCGTGGGTAAAGACGCAACGGTTACCGTTCGTCATCTACGCCGATTTTGAGGCCTTACTGGAGAAAACAGACGATCGTATGGGTGCATACACCAGGACTGTGCACACCCACCATCCCATGAGCTATGGGTTCATGGTGAAAACATCGGACGATGTACCCTCCGAGCTCCTCGAACGCTACGGTATTCCACAATCACCGGTGATATACCGTGGCTCCAAGGATCGCGAAGAGGTCGCTAAGGCATTCGTGATGGCTGTAACTGAAGTGACGCGCAACATTTCTAAATTGTTGCGCAAAACTAACGTTCCTATCAGAATGTCTGCCGATGATGTGCGCAGGCACGGGGAGAAAGTGGTATGCGACTTATGACGTTCAGCATTCAAGGATTCCAACCCTAAAGTCGCAGACCACTGCCATTTATCGGGGCGATTCAAACAGACGTTGTGCAATGCATGTAACCTAAAAGTGAAGACGGTCAACTTTGTGCCGTGCTTCTTACACAATCTATCAGGTTACGATGCGCATTTCATCGTCACTGAATTGGGGTACGACGACCAAAGGATTTCGGTCATACCGAATTCCGAGGAGAAGTATATTTCAGTCACGAAATACGTAACCAATTACTTTTCCATACGGTTCGTCGACACCTTCCGGTTCATGGCCTCCTCCCTGTCCACCTTGGCCGGTAACCTAATGACGCCTGATTTCGTTAAATTTCGGGAAACGGCCAAGGTGTTCCGTCCGGAAGACATGTTGTTGGTGACGCGTAAGGGCGTATACCCCTACGAGTACACTGATAGTTGGATTAAATTGGACGAAACGGAACTACCGCCTCATGACGCTTTCTATAGTCAGTTAAGTGAGTCGAATATCGATGATGATGACTATAGACATGCCACGGAGGTGTGGAACCGTTTCGGCTGCTCAACCCTCGGTGAGTACAGCGACCTATACCTTAAGATCGACGTGTTGTTGTTAGCTGATGTGTTTGAGAACTTCCGCGACATCTGTATTTCAACATACAATTTGGACCCGGCGCACTATTACACCGCGCCTGGTTTTAGCTTCGATTGTATGTTGAAGTACACCGGGGTGAAGCTGGAGCTCTTGAACGACTACGACATGCTACTGATGGTGGAACAGGGCATTCGTGGTGGGTTAGTGCAAGCTGTCAAGCACTATGCAAAGGCCAACAATCCTAAGACACCTGGCTACGATCCGACAAAACCAAACTCATGGATCGTGTATCAAGACTGTAAGTAATCTATACGTATATATAAACGCGCAATAATTGAGCGGTGCTTTAAAAACGTTTAATGTATACAGGCAATAACCTTTACGGATGGGCTATGAGTCAGCCCATGCCGTACGGTGGCTTCCGGTGGTATAAAGGAACAGACCCTCTGGCTGACCTCCAATCGTTGTCGGACACTGGTAATACGGG
>NW_026099781.1:3116-13933 GCF_025091365.1 Daktulosphaira vitifoliae | reverse complement strand
CTAATCTCCAGTCCCGAACGTCTAAGCAAGCTCGTAAACCAACCAACCTTCAACGACTGTATCAAATACGGTGAAAGGTTGTGCGCCGTCATAATGGACACAAAGATTGTCAAGTTTATCAAACCAATATACGTCGGTTTAGCAGTGCTTGACATTAGCAAGACGCTAATGTACAAGTACTTCTACGACGTATTGAAACCACATTATGGCAACGCAATCGAATTGGTTTACATGGATACTGGTGAGTACAACCGTACAAAATAGAAATATTTTAGAATTTAGAAATTATTTAGTAGAAATGTTTTTTATAATATTTATATATTTTTCATTTTTCTCAGACTCCTTCATATACCTGCTAAGAGTCGGGGACTTCTACCAGGATTTAGCTGATAGCCCCGATTTACTGGTGCACGTGGACGCATCTAGCCTGCCCAAGGATCACCCTTGCTTCTCCACCGATAGAAAGAAGATGCCCGGTCTGTTTTCAGACGAGACCGGTGGCCTCACTCTCTTTGAGATCGCTGCACTTCGGTCAAAGTGCTACGCATATGACATGGAAGGCAGCGAACTCATCAAGTCTACGGGGATCCGCGGGCACGTCGTCCGGAACCATCTGTCTTTGGACGATTACAAACGATGTTTGTTCGAAGACGATGGCGATGGCGACGATGTGTCAAAACGAGCATTGGCTGGAGAGAATGCCCGTGTGGTCATCGGAGCTGTACGCGATGGTGAGACTCTACCGACATTATCGCTGCCATACACTCCGTACCGACAGAACGTGTCAATCCGTTCGTTCGAGCATGAAGTACGCACTTTACGTACAACCAAGTTGGCGCTTAACCGTTTCGACGATAAGCGCTATACGCTCGAAAACAGGATCGACACGTTGGCTCACGGGCATTATGCTATACCACCACCACCACCACCACCACTACAGGGAGGTTAATACAAATATAGTAGTATTTAAGTGATTCTCGTTGGAAAAAAATATTGTTAAATAATTTGTAAAAATATGTGTACTAGTATAAATAGTTTTAAGATTTTTTTTGTTAAATAATTGTAAATAAATGTTAGTAATACACATGTAATCGTATATAGTTTTAAAATGTAACATATGAAAAAAAAAAAGTAAATATACTTATATTTTTAATTATTAAATAAAAAAAACTCGTGTTGTATTTGTAATTGTCTATTTATTCAACTAAATGTTTTATTACAATAATGAAAAAATATTTTATAATAATAAATATCAAAAAAAAAAAATTATAGGCATTTTATATAATATCGATTGAATCTATCCATTTATTATGTGAATTATCCAAACCAACAAATTTGACAAAACATTTGTCTTTATTCTTCTTAATGATCTTTTCCACTAAATAAACTTCTGGAAACTGAGTCTTGCTAAGTTCGTGCTCATAGAAACAACCATTTATAGGTCTGTTGTTTTCATCTGTCAGTTCGTACACGACAGGTTTTGTATCACGAATTTTTGCGATTGTAAAGACTTCCGTTGTCCAATTTTGTGTGTATCCTTTTGAAAATACTGCTTTATGTTTACTCAGACGAACTTTATCTCCAATATTAAACGTTTTATTATATTTTAAAATAGGTAGCCGTTTAAAACTGACATTTCCAGGATTACGTGATGCTATACTAGGAGTTGTTCCTATGGCGCTATGTTTTGTATTATTGTAATTTGTTATTAAATCTGCTATAATGTTTATCCAACTATAC
This sequence comes from Daktulosphaira vitifoliae, assembly GCF_025091365.1. NCBI lineage: Eukaryota > Metazoa > Arthropoda > Insecta > Hemiptera > Phylloxeridae > Daktulosphaira > Daktulosphaira vitifoliae. Next base: position 12,193 of record NW_026099781.1, on the reverse strand, counting down.
GATCTATTGGTAGTAAATTTTTTCCACATTTTTTCTTTAAGTGTTCTATTAAATCGTTCCACAACAGCCGCTTTCATTGTAGAGTAGGTTGAATAATGATTTATATTTTTGTTCTTCATGAGCATCCGAAAATGTTTGTTGAAAAATTCTAAACCTCGGTCTGTTTGCAAGTTTTTTGGAGATCTATTGAACAAGACTTTTTCAAAAGCCGACTTGACTTCTGTACTAGATTTATTTTTTAAAGGCACAGCCCACGCATATTTTGTATAAACATCGATTATCGTTAAAATAAAGGTAAAATTTTTATTTTTTGTAGAGTATTTTTTCATATCTACTAAATCTGCTTGCCACAAGTCATCTTTGCCATACGATACAACTCTTCTTCTAGGAAATATTTTTCTAGCCGGTCTATGTAATTCATTTGCTACTTTCTCTGCTACTTTACTCATGATATTACACCTAGTTCTCGTAACTCTTCTTCTATTGACAGTATTTCGTTTCCCACACCTGTATTTCCAGCACTTCTTGCAGCGTGTAAAAGTTCTAATCGAACTATGAGTTCATTAGGATCGTTCCAATATACGTATTCTTTAGGTCTTTTGTTTAAAATTTTGTAGGTTAACACACCACTGCCTGTTTTCGGAGGAAACAAGTTACTAATGATGAATTTATATTTATAACCTACATTAGATTTCAATTTTCCATCTCGACCTACATGGGCATTAGTGTAAAGTAGTAAAATTTTATAATCTGATAAATCCATTTTATTGAATGAACCAACTGCAGGTTTACTTTTAAATAATAATTGATAAAGCCCATAACTTAGTGGTTGTGGTGCTAATGTCCCAACTTTAATAGTTGAAAAATCATCGGTTATTTTAACCGTAGTATTACCCATGATAAAATCATTATCTTTCACATATTTTAAACCGTAAACCGGGTCCATTTCTAACAACCACTTTGAAAAATCTTCTCGCTGCATTTCACTAGAAAACGAGCGTTTAGGCTTATCGATATTTGCCGTCTTTATTTCTTCCTGAGATATAGAAGGTTCATTTTTTATTGAACTTTCCATCTTTATTTCCTCTTCCTGATATGTAGAGGGTTCGCTAGAGCTCTGTATCATATCATTTTCTTCGGGTGTTAAGGATGTAATTGGATCAGTTTTTACTATAGGACGGGCTTTTCCTAAATGACGAAACATAGACTTTCTATGCTTTTGCTTTTCTTCCATTTCAACACGATTTTGATTAGCTATTTCTTGAAGAGGTGTCACCAGCGGTGACATATGTGTACGTACAAAATTTTCCGATTTCTCAACATTTCTATGAATTAACTGTATTTTATTTTTTATGTTTTGTTTAGAGCGTATGATTTCTTTCAACACTTTATCCGACATCTTGATATTAACTAAACATATAGCAGTATGAGTCGTCTTTTTATACTCGCGTCATTTTTATGAATATATCAAGCCCACATCGATATCGACCATTGTTGAGGTCATCATCTTTCACTATAGTAATGAAACTATATCGTCCTTTATTCCAACATTGTGAACACATTGCTTTGAATTCATTAAAACTCATATCACTGGAACAATGATCTTCATAAACGTGTTTGAGATTTGTTTCATCTTGTTTGTACAGTATAATCATATTAGTGTTATCTCTTATCAGTTGTTTTGGAATTTTAGAATACGTCTGTGTTAGGTAAAAACTATCAACACCATTGTGTCGCCCTCGGCAAAAATAAGATGTCATATGAATTTGTTTTTCACAAATCACATCATCGAATACAAATACAGAGTTTGCTTCTAATTTTTCGGGTGGTGGCACGTCTTCACTGCTGGTGAACATGGATAATTTTACCACATTATCCATAATCTCACCTAATAATTTATATTTATACTGATCCGGGGTTTTCGTGTAAACGTATAGGTGCTCGAATCGCAAACCATTTTCCTCAGTTAATAATTTAAACATAACATTTGTTTTACCACAATTCGATGGTCCACATATTATGCATCTTATTGTGTTGGGTAACAGCGGTCCATGTTTAGACTCTATGGGGTCTGTAAGATCCACGACATTATCGACTGATAGAGTATGTTTCTGTTTCTCAAAAAACATTATTAGCGCACGTTATTACTCGTCAAACGAATGAGTATAAATGATGAAAAACTCAAAAAACCTTTACAGTTATAAATTGAAAATGGTGCGAACAAGACGTGCGACAAAGCGAAGTGTAGGACGCGGTATTGTTAATTCAATAATTAATCGATTGCCTATTGAAATGCATGTTCCAGGGTATCAGTATTGCGGACCAGGCACAAAACTTAATAAAAGACTAGCACGTGGTGATCCTGGAATAAATAAACTCGATGCAGCGTGTCGTGAACATGATATTGCGTACGCAAGAACAAATGATTTATCAGAACGGCATTTGGCTGATTACGAGTTGGAAAAACGTGCTTGGGACCGCGTAAAAGCAAACGATAGTTCATTTGGAGAAAAGGCTGTTGCGTATGCTGTTACAAATACCATGAAAGCTAAAAGAAAGATTGGAATGGGTTTTGGTGGTGTACTACGAGTTGGACGTAAAGCTATGCGTAATTCAAAAGATATTAACAGTGCGGCAAACTTGGCATTAGCGGCAGCTCGTGTTGCTATAAAGGGAAAACAAAAATTTAAAACACCTCGCACTATCAAAGTACCTAAATTTGGAGGTGTGCTGCCACTCATTCCTATTTTTGCTGGACTTTCAGCTTTAGGATCGTTGGCTGGTGGAGTATCGAGTATTGTAAGAGCTGCACACGAAGTCAGAAAAAACGTTAATTCGAATAAACCAGTGAAAATCGGTAATGCATTATACTTGCATCCATATGCTGGGAAAAAGAAGGGTGGTGGATTCTATTTGAAACATCAAAAAAACTAGCATTGACACTACCCAAGCGACGTGCACTCAGCGATTTAGATATTATAAAATATGCTGAGTCATTCGGAATCAGTCATTTCCGCGGTGTCTTTTCGAGAGATAAGTTGCCTGTCAAGCCCAAAATATACGAGAGTGCAGTTGTTAATTTGGACATTGACCGCGGGAAAGGAACGCATTGGGTAGCATATTTTAAGAAAAACAAGGACGTGGTGTATTTTGACTCTTTTGGAAATTTACCTCCTCCGCTGGAACTTGAAAAATATTTCACCGGATTGCCCGTGAAATACAACTATAATCAGAAACAAAAATATAACACAAACGTTTGTGGTCAGCTGTGTTTAAAATTTTTAAAATCACAATGCTCAAATCGCTGACCCTTACGCTGCATGACACAACGTCGGAAGTCACATCAAGTTTTTTTCCACCGATAGAATTCACTGGAGCACCAGAGGTTGCGTTGTTGGGATTTTACGGATGTAATTCAATACCTAATATTGACAAGTCAAACAATACATTCACTTTGATAAATACAAATAACGAGCTTCTTGAAAATAACATAGAAATTAAAGTGCCTGAAGGCACTTATGAACTTGAAGACATTAGTAAATATCTAGAAGAACGTCTTCAGTCGTATAAAATCTCATTCATGTTGAAGGCTAATAAAAACACTTTAAAATCAGAATTAAAGTGTAGCCGACAGATAGATTTTAGCGCTGAAAATAGTATAAGTGGTATTTTAGANTGAAAATAGTATAGGTGGTATTTTAGGCTTTCATCGAAAAATACTCGACGCAAATAAAATACATATATCGGATCAAGTTGCTAACATAAATAATTTAACTAGTATAAAAATAAATTGTAACGCTGCTTATGGCGCATTTGATAACAGAATTCCTAGTCATACGGTTCACGAGTTTAATCCAGGAGTGGCAGCTGGTTACCGTATTGTTGAAAATCCTAAAAATTTGATATACTATCCATTAATATCCAATCAATTATACTCTATAACTGTGAAAATAACAGATCAAGACGATAAAGCGATTAACTTTAGAGGTGAGCCTGTTACCATACGTTTACATATACGCGATGGCTCTTCGATTCAATAAAACCAAGAGTAATATTAAAAAACCAATCATTAAACAACGACTAGTTGAAGAGATATGACGTGAAAACCTTGACATTCTATCTGCTTTGGGATATACAATTAACAATGGACGATATTTTAGAAGTAATGGAAACACCGTACAATGAAGACCGCATAGTGAAATTGGATTATTTTTCCTATCAACCGTTTTCGGTTAGCGCACTATCAAATAATGATGAGATACGAATATGTATTCAACAGCAAGATGTTTACACCCTTCCATGTGATTCCTATCTCTTGATAGATGGAGAACTCTCGGGAGTTCCTGCCGGCTCAGATGTACAATTGGTTAACAATTGGCTAGCTCACTGCTTCACTGAAATAAGATATTTATTGAACTCAGTAGAAATAGATAGATCGCGTATGCCTGGGATAATGTCTACAATAAAAGGATACGTCACTTTTTCACCGAATGATCATACAAGGTTTGAAAATGCTGGCTGGAGTGTTGTAACTGCAAATACGAGTATGAAATTCGAAGTATGCATACCTCTAAGGTTATTATTAGGATTTGCCGAGGATCATAAAAAAGTCATCGTTAATTGTCGTCAAGACTTAATATTGCAACGGAGTGGTACAGATTTAAACTGTATTTACTCGACAAATGAAAATTTATCAAGTTGTAAAATTATTTTGAGCAAAGTTATATGGAAAGTTCCGCATGTAAGTGTGTCGGATGCCATGCGGTTAGACATGCTCAAAATCCTGGAAACCTCAACACCGCTTCAAATAGCATTTCGAAGTTGGGATCTATATGAAAATCCCGGCCTACCAAATAGTAAAAGACAAGCCTGGACTGTGAAAACTTCATCGCAGACTGAGAGCCCGAGATTTGTTATTGTAGCTTTTCAAGTGGATAGAAAAAACAAAATAAACAAAGATAGTAGTAGATTTGACCATTGTTCGTTATCATCTCTAAAAGTATACTTGAACTCGGAATCGTACCCCTATGACAACTTGCGAATGGACTTTCCAAATGATAAGTATGCTGTACCATATCACATGTATACTCAATTCAAAGAGGCGTTCTATGAAAAGGAGATGGCGTGTCCTATGCTGACAAAAACAGAATTCAAGACAACTGCACCACTCATTGTCATTGACTGTTCGAGGCAAAACGAAAAATTAAAAAATGCGCCAGTAGATATTAGATTAGAATTTGAATCTGATGAAAATTTTCCGACCAACACTACAGCATATTGCTTAATTGTACACGACAAAATGTTTGAATATAATCCTATGACTAATGAAGTTCATAAAATATTATAATTGTTTTTTTTCAAAAAATAATGTAAAAGATTTTATTTTTAAAACACTAATGATTACTTAAATATATATTTTGATTATTAAAGAAAATGTGTTTTTTATTTTAGTACCTTATCCTTATTATATTTCATTTATTTATTACATAAATCAAAAGCAGATAGAATAAATACTATGTAAAAAATAAATGCATATGAGAGTGATCGTTACTGTACGATGATACCTTTGATGTTTGAAATACGCTTACCTAAGCTTCTGGTAGTCGATGATAAAATTCTTAGAAATTATAGCTATACATTTAATAATACACAGACAGCGCCACAATTGTTCTCATATCAAATTACAGACGCTTATGAGCGATATAATATTATGATACCTTTGATGTCGGAAATATGCTTACCTAAGCGTCTGGTAGTCGATGGTAAAATTCTTAGAAATTATAATGCCATAACGACAAACGATACCATCGTTCTCATAAAATTCATACGATAATGATTATTACTATATGATGACATCTTCAATATTAAAAAAATATGCTTACCTAAGCGTCTGGTAGTTGATGGTAAAATTCTTAGAAATAATTTGTACATTTAATAATACAAAGACAGCGTCCCATAAAATTACAGACGCTTATTAGCGATATAATATTATGATACCTTTGATGTCAGACATTCTTAGAAAACGTTGGGTTTCATCCTCTCCCTCCCCCCGCATAAGGTNAACATTGGGTTTCATCCTCTCCCTCCCCCCGCATTAGGTTAGTTTACATAAGGTTTCGTCCTCCCATTGCATTATGTTAGTTTACGTTGGGTTTCATCGTTCTCCCCCACCATTACATTAGGTTAGTTTACGTTAGATTTAATCCCCCCGTACACTTCCTCCACCGCAAGGAAGGTGAGTGGGTGAGGCGGGGGAGCCGCAAAGTCCCCTAAATTACCCTACTTATGTGGCCTACTTCTTTTCAATCACCTGTAGGACGACCTAGGTTAGATGCGACTGTACTATAGATTTATGCACGATAAGTTATGTTAGTGTCCTACACTCCGATTGCCCGCACTGTGGCAGAGATCAGACTGGCTGGTCGATAAATGGAGAGACACTTTGAAGAAATCTTATGATTAACTAAAATTCTAATTATGATATTATTGTACTAGTACCCTGTCCAGCCAGGTTGTGGCCCTTCAATAAGTAATAGATACAATTCAATCAAATTAAGTACCTTAGAATGTTTAATGTATATTACAAAATAATATTAATAAATAATGCGTTATAAATTATATAAGTGTCCTACACTCCGATTGCCCGCACTGTGGCAGAGATCAGACTAGCTAGTCGATAAGTGGAGAGACACTTTAAAGAATGCTTATAATTAGTTGGAGTATTAACTATGATATTATTGTGCTAGTACTCTGTCCAGCCAGGATGTGGCGCTTCAATAAGTAATAGAACACAATGCAATCTAGTCGTGTAACCTATTAGTATGCTTATATATAAATATATATAAATGTAGATAAAAATAAATAAATAAATACCAATATTTTATATGTGTTAGAATATTTATATCNAAATAAATAAACACCAATATTTTATATGTGTTAGAATATTTATATCACCAAAAGTATTCGACCGAAAATAAGATGTATAATATTTTCAGTAATTACGAAAGAGGGTAAAAATAGTGTAGATTTTATATAGAATTGTAACTAAGAATGAAACATAAACTCACGCACATTCACTTTTTGTATTTTGGTTGAGAATTCCAGAGAGCCGTAGAGATGCATAGATAGAGTGGCAAGGCGTCCCAGTATCCGCTAGAGGGATATTCAGAAATCGTACATAACCACCACAAGAGAACCACTGTAAGAGAACCAAGCGCCCGAATTTGGGGGAAAATGGCCTTTTTATAGCCTGCAAAACTGGTTTAGCGATCTCTGGTGAGATTCTTGAAATATTTTTTGCTGTATTTGATTGGTTAATGTGATAGAATCTTTTACGTGGGCGTTTTATGGAATGCGTAAGAGGGTGGTTAAATCTTGTGTAAGGGTATTATTTTATTATTCATCTTATCCATGGGGAAACACTGAATTGGTGATATATTTTATTAAATATAAGTATTAAATATTACATGTATTAAAATGTGATACTACAGTCGAATGGTTAATATTATGTAAAAATGTTTTTTTTTTATAACTATATGTATATGCCTTTATTATAGGTTTCTTTCATTATAATGATTGGAGGGACTGATGAAAAAATTTTGTTAAACATATTGTATCCAGAACTTTTTCAAAAAATTAGCTTCCTAATTAAACTTCAACATTACTTGGTAATACAATTTTATTACGCAGTCTTTTAATATGTATTAAGATTTTTCAATTTGTTCTAATGTAAACAATATTTATATAAATAGATCATTTTATTTTTTGATGATTATATTATTTTTATATACAATTTATTGTTCCCTTTATTATTTTTAAAATCAGTTGATTTATAATCATATTAAAATATGAAGTTTTTAAATCAATATTTAATTCTTATACACTAGATTTTAAAATATGTAATAGCATTTGATTTAGAGAATATTTTACGGGTTTTTAATAATTTTTATAGCTTCGGATTATATTAAAACAATTTTTTTAGTTTTTGTATCCAATAAGAAAAAAATAGCCTTGTTAGTTACATGTATATTATTTTTTTTTTGTTCATCCCTTTTGGGCTATAGTGGTGTCAACTTATTTTTTTTTAATTGCATCACTTATATTTAATTATTTTCATATAATGTAGAAAATAATTAATTACATATTAAGAAAATGACTGATCGATAATAATTTTTGGACCATTTTTTCAGTTAAACATACATATTGAACTGGTTAAATATGAATGCTGCGATTAAAAAAAATAAGTTGACTCCCCTATAAGACTAAAAGGATTAGCGTAAAAACAATAAAATCAAAAAAAAATGTATTCACAAAAAAGTGATTATTTTAAGATAATCAAGATGATAGTGTTCAAAAAATTATTCTTGGATTTTTGTAAAAAAAAAAAATTTTGAATAGTTGTATTTTTAACACGCTTATATTAGTTTCACATGTATGTTGTATGTTGTAAGTTTGTAACTCCACGCGGCACGTGTTATTATGTCGCGTATGCCGTCGTCTATGACCTTGAGACTAGACCGTCGTAACGCATTCACCCCACCCCGCTCACCAGTCGGCGACAACATTATTTTAGCTTCGATGCGAAGCTGAGAAGGTATTGGTTTTACTAAGATGTGTTTATTTTTTATTTTTATTTTTTTTTTTTTTTTTGTCTGTTACCACTTTTTCTCAGCTCTCACCGAACCAATTTCTTTCAATGATACNTTTTTTTTGTGTCTGTTACCACTTTTTCTCAGCTCTCACCGAACCAATTTCTTTCAATGATACGTCAAAAGATCACAAATTGTATCTAGTCGAAGACATTACCCTCAAAAACCTTTTGTTTGGTATATTTTTTTCATAAATTTAACCCTTAACCTGCCCACAAGGGGGGATTTAAAACAACTTTTTCAAAAAAAATTAACTTTTTCAACTTAACTTTTGAAAATGTTCCGGAAGGTCTGACACTTTTATATATATCTTAAATTAAAGCTAATGTAATATACTTTATCATGAAAAAAAAAAATTTCGGACTTTATTTTATCTTCAAGGTGAAAATGGCTACCGAATGCTATTTTTGTGTGAAAATTCTCGATTTT
>NW_026099781.1:0-1035 GCF_025091365.1 Daktulosphaira vitifoliae | reverse complement strand
TGATAATCATAATTGATAATAAACAATCCGTGACTGAGACAGCAATGTCATAAAAATCCAATTAGCTACCTGTATTTACAATCCCATGTGTATTATACATGTATATTAACTCAAAATTTTGAAACTTTAAATGTTTATATCTAATAAGCTAATAAAGTTATATTAAAAATTCAAATGCCATTTACTATTAAATTAAAAACTCAAACATTTTATTAAATTAAAAATATGTGTTTCCGTGTAAAAAAACAAAGTTGACCCCCTCCAAGGCATAAGGGATGAACTTAAAAAGTATTACATAGTTAAAAATTCAAGAATAATGTGTAACTAAAGATAATAAAAAAAAAAATGTTTAAATTATTATTATTCTGCAAGTAATTGAGTGGGTTATGATAAAAAAATCACCCTATATATATTATTATTTATATATACGTATATGTTAATATTCATTTATATATCCCTACAGCCGACGCCGCTGCCGCCATATATGCCTCGCGCCCCGCCCGCCAACAAAACACAGCTATACCTCGTGCATGATACGTTTACGTAGTTATGTCGCCTTACTATATGTATATATACATATATATATTAACACGCTTTATTCTCATTAAGAGATATAGAATANTTCTCATTAAGAGATATATAGGGTATTTATTCCGATTACAAAGGATGATTCCCGTATCGTCATTTTACGTCACTACCTCCACGTTGCGCGCCTGCTGCTTTCCTTGGATGTGGTAGCTGTTTCTCAGACTCCCTCTCCGGAATCGAACCCTGTTCCCCTTTACCAGTTACAACCATGATATTGATAGTAACTACTATCATAACATGTAACTAAAAAGTGAAAAATAAATATAGTTTAAAAAAACTAAAAAACACGCTTTTAAAGAACATCGAACTAAAAAGTTAAAAATAATTTTTAAAATAAGCGTTCAGATAGCCTTCAGATAATTGTTAAGATAGCCTTCAGCTGCCATTGAGTTCTCATGTCTCGTGTCACGCTCCCGCTATTAATATATATTTTTATACGTCACATTT
>NW_026099780.1:12790-20863 GCF_025091365.1 Daktulosphaira vitifoliae | reverse complement strand
TAAACATATATCAAATTAAAGCTTATTGTATGTACTATAAAATAAAATAAAAAAATTTGTCCCGACGACCTATCTTCTATGTGCAAACGGCTACCGTATTCAAAAATATGCTATTTTAACAAATTTTTTTTTTTTTAATTAAACACTATCTACAGATTTGCATCGTGCGTTTTTTATGATAGTGATTTTAATCACTGTCACATATCATCTATACTGGATCCAACTATGCCACGACCCCACTGTGCTGGGTTTTTTTAGATACTTTTTATTAATGAATTGATGTCTAGTATTTGAAGTTGATTTTGGAAATAAGTAGACCGTTTGTCCAAAACGCCAAACGTAGAATTTAGTAGTGTCATACTGGATGTCTTTATCGTATTACATCATTATTGGTTTTTTTGTATATTGTGGAGTTCTGTAGGCACAGACAGGAATGTCAAGAATTTCATCAGACATCTCACAGAGTGGAGTGACTTATATCTGGATATAGGAAAGAGTGACCTTTTAATTGTGTTTGTGTTGTATCATTGTGTAACGTGACAAATGTATCTAGTTATTTTTTTTTGTCTATTTGTTATATATATATATATTTGTGTTGAGCCGAATGCGGACTGCGTCGGCGTTAGTCAGTAAAATTATCATGATAAGGTATTGTGATTTGTTTATGCGCGTGCGAGATAGTCAGCTGTATACTACTTCAGACCGGTTAATGGACGACATTTGTGTGTACATTAACCCCGCTCCTTTCCTATCTTGAACGTCATTTGCACTGCTCACCGCATACATTGCCGCCTTATGATTTGAATTGTTCTTAGTAATTTCCGGCACTGGGTATTAAGTTGTTTTTTGACCCCTACTCCAAAGGCTAGCCGTGTTGTCGCCAACGGACCGCCGGGTCAAACGTCGGACGAATTGTCGGAAATTAGCCATCGTCGGAACTGGTACGCTAATTTTCGTCCGTAGAGGTAGTTATTTTTGTTGTGTGCGTTACAAATTTTTTATATATATATACATTTTTTTTATACGTGAGTGTCCGCTGTTTATTATGTAAATATTTTGTTTGATGGCGTCGGCTAAACCTGTCTCCAGCTTCTTGAGCCCTTAGGGGCTGGTAACGTATACGTTTAGTAGTTAATGTTTGAGCCAGTTTTTTTTAGTGCGCTGTGCCATAAGCACGTGTGGCGAATTTTTTTATAATTTTTATAGTTTTTTTTTGTATAGGTGCCATTATATTTTTTTTATTTAGGTCACGCAACATGCCAGGCGTGTACAAGACCACCTGTCATGTTATATCTATATTTTTTGTGATTTTTTTGTAGGTTTTATTGGGTGATATGTATTTATCATTGGTACAATGTGGTGACGTAGTGCATTTTATTCCGGGGTGTCCCAACGTCTTGCAAGTTAAGTCTAACTGTTTAAAACCAGTCGCTTACTTGGGACGTATACCCGCCGTGCTTAGCGACAATCCCACGATTAATAGCCGACGGGTACCCGAAGACGTTCATCGTATTCTCTAATAATAAAAGTGTAGGTGTAACTATTTTTTTTATTAATATCTATTTTTTTTCTCTCTTTCTTTGTTCCCCTTTAATTTTTAGACGAGGTTTTTTGACCATTCGGTTTTTTGCCTCGTGTTAACTTAAATTTTTTTTTGTTTTTTTTTTAATAAATTCCCCTTAATTTAACTGAATATTATAATATTTTTCTTTTTTTGCGTGTTCCATCTACAATGGACTCGTGTAATTTTTTTTTCCTTTCAAAAATCAACTCCCCTAGTTTATAAGGTACGGGCAACGGCCTTGTATAAGGTCATCCCTCATTAATATGGTTATGTGACTACTGTCACGAGGTTTTGGTGTACATATACTATCAACGACTCAACGGACATCAACTTTAATATTTATTAATTATATCTTTTTTTTTCTAATTGTTTTAATATAAAAAAGTTAATTTTTTTTTAAATCCTACTGTGGTCCGACAATATACTGTCTCGCTCAGTTGGTTGGCGACCCTTTACTTATAACTTCGTAAAACGCCATGAAAGTTACAAATTTTTCGTTGCGGCCAATTAATTTGATTTTTATATATTTGTAACCTTTCAAAGTGGCGACCTTGCGATTTTCGCTAGGCTTACCTTTGTTTTCATTTATTATATTCTTAGTTATCTTATGTTTTCGTAAATTTTTTATTCTGGTTGTCGTCGTTGTATAATAATGTACATCAAACCTATTAATTTTGTTCTTAATGGCTCATAACATTTTTAACGATTTCGGTCCCTTGGACATTGTTATTTGACTAAAACCATGTTTTAGAAACAAGAGTTGCCGTGCCTTCCCGTGATGTACACACAAGTGCCGTCTGTTGCCGTTCACGTTCCTGGACGTTTGTCTATGATTTTTGGTGGACTGTTACAGTCTGGAGCTTTTGTTACAGTCATGGAGTAAATTTACACCGTGCCATCACCATTTGTCATCAACGTCAAAGCCATCATTGAAGATTTTAATTAATTAAGATAGAATTATTATTATTATTGGTTCATATTTTTCTCTCTGTAGGGTGTTCCCTTTTCAGGTTTTTTTTTGTAATTTCAGGTGACCCAAAGCTCTCCGTAGGTCAGTCTCTTTTGTTTAGCCACGATGTTTAATTCCGTGCGCTTATTAATTATTGAATTATTATTCAGGTTAATTGGGGAGAGAAGATTACAAGTTAACTTAAATTAATTTTGTCTCTTGTGTTTTGCTACACACTTAATTTTTATATTTCTTAAACTTTAAATAATTATGTCTAATAAACGAATTAAGTTATATTAAAAATTCAAATGCCATTTAATATTGAATTAACAACTCAAACATTTTATTAAATTAAAAATATGTGTTACCATTTAAAAAAACAGAGTTGACCCCCTTCCAAGGCATAAAGGATGAACTTAAAAAGTATTATGTAGTTAAAAATTGAAGAATAATGTGTAACTAAAGATAATTAAAAAAAAAAAAGTTTAAATTATTATTATTCTGCAAGTAATTGAGTGGGTTATGATAAAATAATCACCCTGTATAATATAAAATTAAAAATGTATACAAGGTTAAGATGACGACAATAAGCACCCTGGTTTCAGAATTGGTAAAACAGCTTTTTTAATTATTATAAAAACCAGTATGATTTAAAGTTTGGACCACCACAGGTTGATATATGCAGTACTTGCGTGGTTTTGGATGTGAAGATAAAAATTTCTAAGCGTGTTGCTGAAAAATAGTTCTTAAGCGAACGGCTATGAAATCACAATCAACTTATAAATGACACTGAAGACTAAAACACTAAAATCCTATTATTATCTTTCGACTTTATGCAAAACCTCACTGTTCCATTATTTCCAATGCAAGAATTCTACTATTTGTGTACTTAAGTTACAAAAATCGATCATTTTTCTTCTTGACATAGGAAAATTATTATTCGAAGTTCATAATTGGGATTTATTGAAATTTTAAGGATTGTCTTGTTAAATATCTATCGTATTAGTTTGATAAAAACAAGTCTTTATCCAGATGAAAATTAATTAAATTATTTTTATCTGAACCTAAACCTACTAAAATTAAAATCGTATTTATTTTAGCTAGTTTTGATTTTGTGTATCTATACTCAACTCTGGTAATAGACTAGAACTTAATAAGATTATAATAATTAAAATAAAAGTCCATTCTTAACTTCGTGGTATATAATATTTTGTATATAAGGCAAATTAGATGTGAATAATTCTTATAATATTTAAAACTGTCATTTCAATGTATTATTTATTATTTATATATATGTAATCTAAATGAAAAAATATTTTTATTTCATTAAGGTAAATTTATTATAAAGAATTGTTCACACTGTTAATAACAACTGAACATGCTACGACAATTTGTGACGTGTTTTATTTTACATTATATAGTACCCCATAAATTAATCAACCACTTAATTTTGCAATGAGAAAAAAATAACAAATTCTTAATTTAAACATTATTACTGACATAGGTATTTTAAAATAATAAGTGTATTTCTCATCCATTTCATATAAAATCAATTAACCAGAATGAATAATAACATCTTTATATTTATCTTGGCAGTGAACGTATCGAGTGAACACAAAAAGTATGATAAAGGGTATGCAATTAACTTTTTAAATTCATTTTTACAAAAAATCAAGTGGCAAATTTTATCAAAGACAAGTGTGTATGACCACTTAAGCAAGTCTTGGATTCACACGCATGAACTACTAATAAATAAACATAATTGTTGTAAACGTTTGATCGTCGATAAAAATAATGTTAATCAAAAGTTAAGAGAAACAATGGTACTTATTAATCATGAGTACATAAGAAGTTTAGATTGGATCATTTATCACGTACAATTAATTGTTAGTGATTGTTTTCTGAAAAATTATCGTAAGACTTCAGAAGATTACCCGCATTGTATGAGTTTATTATTACCAAATATTGAGAATTCCATAAAACTCATATCACGTTTTATTAGTGCAATACATTTTCTAATGAATTTGTTAAATATTAAAACCAAACCATTTGCTTTAGATGAATTAATAAAATTTGTTGGATTGATAAGCAGAGAAATAAATGAAAATGACAATGCATATGTGAACCGAATTCATTATAAATTCTATGATGAGTACAAAGTGAGAAATTGTAATTTGATCCATATACTTCAAAATTATTGCATTGATCAAAGTTATAAAATTAGAAATTATGATGAGTATGATCTTAATAGGTATATAAAGGATAATCATTTATCTAAAACGTTTAAAATGTATGAATTTATAGAAGTTACCTTAAGAAATGGTATAGAAGATAAGGAAAAAAAATTTTATTTTAATCTGGGCTTTTTTTATGATGAAGTAAAACATGAAACTTCTTATGTTTATGAAAATAGAAAAAAAAAGTTTTTTATATTTAGCTGATAAATTGTTAAAGACACTTTTTTTCTAACAAACGATATGTGTGAATATTAAACAAAGTAATTCCATATATTTATGTTATATTATATAATATATACATTATATTATATACCCTTGTATTTAGTTAGCCTTTTAAAATGTAGCGAAAATTATCAGGATTTGTAATAAACACGTATAAAATGTTTTTGTTACATGTGATTAACATAATGTAAATAATATAAAATATTTCATTCTTCTTTTATAGTGTTGGGACAAAAAAAACCCTCGTCAAAAATAAAAAAAATTCAATGAAAATTTCAGGATTTTTTTGTATTATCTCTAGACAGGTCTGGTAAAAATTTCAGGTTTTACATCGAAAAACTTTATGGTGTTTGAGCGTTTCCAATAAATATTACAAATACTTACGATGTATTAAAAAAAATATTCTCATCTTCGCAAATAATTCTTCTAGAATAAAATTGCCGAACTCAATCGTTTACAAAAATTCATTTTTAAAAATTAGAAATTTTGAACTATATTTTCCAGCATTTGTTAATATTTCAATATTTTGTTATATAATACTATTTAAGTAAAATTTTATAACCAGACCAAACAGATTTTGAAATTTTATAATCGTGTACAAACAACACTTGTCATACTAATACAATTCTTACGTGCCATTACTTCACGGTTTTATTTCTACTATAAAACTATTAAGGTTGAAACCTAACAGATGACGCCATCTAGGTAGTTGGTTTGATTTTGTAGCCAGAGGAGGGCTTTGGGGCCATGCCTTCCCATTGGCTATAATTTGTGTAGAATTAATATAAAATTATATTAATAATAAAATATTATTATTTAAATTTGATAAACAATTTACTAATAAAAGTAATGTGTTTTTTTTACCCCCCACCCATTGAAAAATACTGGCTACGCCACTTTACTGTTATCATCAAAGGGATTGGGGGATAAATTTCAGTTATTTTTGGCGTACGATATTTATGGACAGCCCATAAGATACTTATTTAAACAAGGGTCAATCCATGCCAAATCATCCAGAAGTGGTTGCACGACCACCTCATATTTTTCTTAAATTTTCAGGGTTTATTATTTATGCTATAACTAGATTAAAACAATTTTTTTTTTTTTTTTTATGACCTTCCGATTTTTATGACTATTTTAATGTAAAAAATGTTGAAAATAGCCAGAACGTTAAAAAACACACAGATTATTCAATATTAACACAATCTAATTAAAGTTTTAGAGTTGACCTTATGATAACTTAAAGTTAACATTAAAAAAAAAAAACAAAAAATTTATGTGAAATTTCAAACTTTAATGACTTTCTAAAAATGGTGCTTTTTTTGAGAAAATTGACGTTTTTGAGCTCACTTAAAACCATTAAGATGTTATTTTTTTTTTGTGATTTTTAAATATGGTATTCTATAGTGTATAATCTATGTTTCAACTAAATTTCAAATATTTAAAACAATTTTCTTGGGATTTATAGGCCTACAAAGTTAGAAATTTTATAAAAAGACATTGTGCATTATCTCTGTTGGGGGACCTAATTTCAAAAAATTTTTTTTTAAATTTTTTAGTCATATATCTGCTTAATACACCATAAAAATTTGATGTCTGAGAAAAAAGTTTATCATGTAAAATTTAGCATTAGAAAATCAGTAAAAATCCGTTCAAAATCATGTATTTAATGATAGTTTTTTGTTGTTTTCAAACCATATTTTTGTAATTTTTTTATATATTACTGTATATGTAATATATTACAATACAATGTAACTATTATATATTATAATTATTACATATAAACTTTTCTGTGAAAATTGTGTATAGGTTTTATAGGTTGTATTGTGGATATTTTTAATTTTAAATCTAATACTTTGGTGTTGTTTGTCTTTATAGATATCTAATTAGATAATCTTATTCTGATATAGATTAGCAAGATTAATTACATTTTTAGAAAAAGATCCATACACTGATTTATGATAATCTTCATTTGCTGATCATAATAATGAAGAAGAAAAATTATTATTATTTTTCAGAAAATTATAATTTTGTTGTACAGGATGAAATTCAAAGCTTTCACTTGGTTAATAAATAAGCCACTCTTCATCCCTTTGTTTATTATTATAAAATAGAAAATATAATTAAGTGTCGATGTATATGCATAATTAGTGATCACATGGAACATAATACCGTTGCTGTACATACATTTCAAAATCACCTTATACAAGACATTAGATTAACAGCTCCATTTGTAAAAAAAAATCATTATTTTAGTGACGGTGCTTCGAGTCAATACAAAAATAATATATGTATGTGATATGTTCCACGGATTGAAAGATTTTGCGCAGCCATGCAACGTAATATAGCGCATAACCGAACTAAAACAGACCTCCAATGTTTTATTTCAGATTCTATTTTACGTTGATTATGAGAATCAATAGTTTGATTTAATTTTAATTTTATAACCATTTCGTGCCAAGTTGAAAAATGAAGAAATTGTGTTTTTGAGGTTTCGTGAATTTTTAAATGGCCTGTTAAATTACGCCAATCGTTATATCCACATTCAGAGACCATACCTGAATCTTTTTTAAAACTAAACAACATACAACAGAAACAGTACACAGCATCATTTTTTTTTGAATAAACCAACCAGGATCTTTCTATTTTTTCTCCATTATTCAAAATTTGTTGATAATAAACATCAGAAAATTTCCTATTTAATTGGTTTTTCGGAAAAGAATAATTTTTAATTTGCACAGGCCCTTTTTTTATAAGTGATATTCGAATTGAGTCGGTTAATTTTAGTGGCCAGTCACTTGGGTCATCTGAATGTTCAACACTATTTGTTTCCAATTCGTCATTTTCCGAAGTAATGTTAATTTCTTCATAATTAAATTTATCTGAATTAATAGAATCTTTATCAGAATCAGAAAATAAATCAACTTCTACCCGCGGCAAAGCTTTATCTGGTATTTCATAAGAAGTGGATTGTGAACAGTTTAAATTGTTATTTAATTGTATGTCCGAACTCTGTTGGGTTGTAGGTATATCAGAATTAGTTTTAGTTTGTGAACAATCATCATTCAGTAGTTTAATTTCATCTACAGGTTTTTGCAATA
>NW_026099780.1:3003-11403 GCF_025091365.1 Daktulosphaira vitifoliae | reverse complement strand
CTTGACTCTTATTGATTTAAAGTCTTTTATGGGGGTCTATTTTTGAATCGTCCGTTCACGAACGTATACGTTCAGATTTTATTTTATATAGATTTATATGGTGAATGTTGTTGATGAATACGTTCGGAACGTATGAAACATCGAACGAACGACCGTTTAGAACAATAAAAATCATTCGTTCACAACGGATGATAGGAACCATCGATACCGAACGGACGGTCATTTATAACAATAGAAAGGTTTGACCATTATAATTGCTAGAGCTCTGCATGGTTGGGTTTGAACCGGTCCGGACTGAACCAGACTAGACCACGGTTCGGTCTTATACTTCAAATAATAAATTGGTCCGGCTCTAGTTGGTCTGTAGTTAAAAATTATCGGTCCTTTTTTTTACGGTCCCTAAAAAGTTCATCGGTCCAGTCCTGGTCTTTAAATGAATTCAAGGACACGGTCTTGGTCCGTCTTCAAATTGAGATATAGTTCACTTTTAATAGAAGTATAGTATTATAAATATATTTGTATTATTGTTTTTAGTAGAAACTCGCGCGTGATATAACAAAAAAAAATTATAATTTTTATCGTAATAGGTTTAACTTGTTTTCGTTATAGTGAACGATGATAGCACTCACTAAAAGTTAAAACAATAAATGTCACATAAAAGCTGAATTCTTTCAAATAATGACCCACGTGCCAATAGAATTTCCAGGATCCTAAAATGTGATTAAAAATCATAGTGCATAATGTATTGCTTTCTTAGACTGTCAATCGTTAAGTGTATTTTATTACTTCATAGTTTTTCTGTACATTTTGGAATAAACTGATCTATTTTATTGACTATAATTATGTCTAGACATAGAAAGGCTATTACTGCCCCATTTAACATACAATATTATTTTGATTCAGTTAAGACTTAAAACCGTGTTTTTAAAGAATTACCCTTGTATTAATAACAATATTACATTTATGAGTCTTTGCACATTATGTTGGATAAAATAAAGTTAGGTAATATCAACCAACATAATCATCTGGCTTTATTTCTTTATCATCAACGAAAGACGTCAGTTATTTTCAATCTGCCTGTAAGTATTTTTTCTTATAAAATAAACTTTTAATTATTTAAAAAATAGTATAATAAAAATAAGCACACATGCTTTTTAGGAGAGATAGAAAATTATTTTGTTTTGTACAGATTTATATTGATAGGTGTTAATTTTTTGTTATAAACGTTACTCGTAAAATATTTATCGTTGTAAAATAATATGCTAATAATAACTTGTTGAACCAAAAATTTCAATTAAGTTAAATAAACTAATCGCTTTTACTTAATATTTTAAGTGAAAGCTTATTCAAATATATCGTAATAATTAACAATCAGTCATGATTTAATTACCCTATATGTAAGACAATATTTTTTTCTATTAAATAAATTTGATGGTATGAAAAAAATTGGGGTTGCCATTTGTCATTTAAAATGGTAGCACAAAATTAAATTTTCGTTTAAATTGCTCAACAATGAATCGTTAATGTAAAAAAAAAAAAATATTAACAATAATAATTTTAAAGCTATTTCGTGAGCCATACTTAAGAAATCATTCTGTATGTATAAACTAAATATGTTAAATTCTGTTCAACACGAATTTGAAATTATTAGTTTACTCAAGGATATTTTTGAGTTATTGAATTTTTTTATATCCTATACAGAGTGATTATTTATCATAAATCATTAACTCAATTACACACAAAATAAAAATAATTATAGTTAACAAAAAACATTTTAGTCTTGTTTTTTTTTAGAGTCATGAATAATTCTCTACAAATTCGCGAGTTCTTGAACTCAACTTCGGTGAGTTCTATTGATGATGACTTTTCAAAAAATTCTATTATTCCTTCTAACTTAGAAAATACAACTCAACACCAATAAATTTAGAAAAAAATCCAGCATTTACCGTCTCTAAAAATACTGTTAAAAGAAAATTATTGAGTGATTCTGGTGATTATACTTTGTTTCTTCACGATGGTAAAAGTAGTGCATGGAAGAAATCTAAATCTTCACCTAAATCTTGATAAAGATTTTAAATTTATAGTGAAAAGGTCAAATGGCGAAGTTCATGCAGTCGTTACCGATTTTATACCAGCATATCTCCGAAGAGGTTATCCAGCTGTCAGAAAATGGATAAAAAAGGATATTCATACTTTATGAATGTGCCAATGAATGTGTATGGGGGACATTGGATATTGACTGTTGTTAACGTACCTGAAAGAATTGTGAAATCATATGACAGTCTTAAGTCATGTGATGGTTCTTATCCTGTGGTGTTTAAAGAGTATCTAACCGACTGGGAGATTGAAAAAAGGGAGCAGCTTCGTCGTGGACTTTGTAAGATTAAGACACAGAGAAGAAATTATAGCCGGTCAACTATTTTTATAATTTCTTATGTTTTGCAAGCTTATTGTTATTATTATTTTATGTTATTTTTCTTTGTTACATTACTTTATTAAATAAAATTTATTTTTATGTATACATTTAATGTATATATTAATATAAAGTTATCTCAAATCAAATAATTTTATATTTAAATAGCTATGTTGTGTGAATACAGAAACTATACAATAAACGCTTATAGGAAAAATAAGTGAAAAAGTTTTTTAATTACGAATTTTAAAGTTAATGGATTTATCAACATTTTTAATAACTTTAACTAATAATAATAATAATTTTAACTGATTGATGATTAATAAATAGTTTCACAATTTTTTTGAATTTATAACTAAGTTTGTATTTATAAAAATTTATTTTCAGTAATTTTTTATAATTTATTATACTGATTCATTACCCCACCACAAAACTAAAACCCAAATTAATATAAATTAATTAGGGTTATAAATCACGTATAAACTGGAAGTGGAAAACAACGCCTACATCAGTACATGCATATTTGGCAGACACCTGGGACCGGTTGAATAGTTGACTGTTATATTACATACACCACTCAGTTGTACACTATCATTCAGTAGTCTATATGTTATTATCTATTTATCATCAGATTAAAAATGTATTATTCATGTTAATACTTTAAACTATTTCAAGAAATATGTCTAAAAATACATTGATATAAATCTACTGTAATAATTATAAGATACTCTTTAGTTGTGACAAATTATCTATTTAAGTAAAATAATATGTAATAAATAACACAATTGAGTAATAAACAGATAATAGTAAAAGGTCGTGACACCTCTTGCATATATAGATGAATTAAATTTAATACAAAAGGGCATAACAATTGTCAATTTCTCTCACTACTACTTCACCTTATGAACTTTTAATAAATGCAAGAAGTGGCTTGACAAAACACGATTTTTCATAGATAATTGAAGTATATTCATTTTTTCAACATTAGGCCTGATAACATTAAGGTAAATTCATATTTTACAAAAGATCCATAAGGTTTAAAGTTAAGTATAATAAGTACATAAATTAAGTAGAAAACCAGAAAAAATAATGTGATCTCTAGAATAAAATATTGTCTAAATAAATAAAGAGAATCAATAACGTTTGTACGAAGTTAGCCAGTTTAGTCTAATTTTTGAGTGGGTTACCTGTGTAGTCAATACTAATAAAAAAACCCAGCACAGGGGGGTCGCGGCACAGTTGTGACGTGGTATAGTTGGATCAAGTATAATGATATCTGACAGTGATTAAAATCACTATCAAAAANAAAAAAAAAAAAAAAACACATCATAGTAAAACCAATACCTTCTCAGCTTCGCATCGAAGCTAAAAGACTCTCTTGTGAAGATAGAGAACCTACTTTTGGTTCCTATACTACTCGAGGTATTTATTGACTCGACTTGCAGTTAACACAAGCCTAGATCACTACTGGTACGAGTGGCGTTGTTGATGATCTATGTGTGATAATTAATCACAATAATTTTTCTATTTCAAATTATCATTCTATTAATAAATTTTCAAACATCACTTTGCTTTTCTATACTTTACATCTTCTCATAAACCCTCGTACTCATATCGCAAGAGAAAATTATATTATATCATTTTTTTTATTCAATAAATATTATAGTAACTCAATTATTCTCATGCTCATACGATACCAACAAATGAGATTAATTTTAATAAATTATTCTACTATCAAATTAATAAAATTATTGTTTTAATTAATTTCCTTTTTTTGAGTTACTATATGACAGTTACTGTAGTGGTCAGCGCAGCGACTTCTTATCACGATGACAATATATAATGATTGTACAAGAGAAAAATGAAAAGGGAATGTGCGACTAAAGCACTACTAACCACTCAGACAATAACATTATATTATCAAATTTTTTGTAGTTACACTTAATTATGAGATGTTCAACAATAACTTATATAATTAACGCCTGTTAGATAAGAATGAGTAAATTTTTTTAAGTCATATATAAAAACTTAACTCCTTTTATACTAAAGTTACAAAAATCGATCATTGTTCTTCTTGACATAACAATATTAATTATTTGAAGTTCATTGCAATTTGGCATTTAAACAATCACTAAATTGAACTATCTATTCAGTTGTATAGACTCTTACCATGTGCGGTCGCTAAAATATTCCATTCTGCTACTAATCAAAAGTCTGGTTTGTGATTACATTGATTGTGTAATAAACCAAAAAGAAAAAAGATTAAAAAAGAAAAATTAGTAGAATGGTTGGAATGTAAAATAATAAAATATAATAAATGGTAGGTATAATAAAATATTATAAGATGATAGGTAGGTTTATAGGGATTAATAATGGAGGATAAGAAAAAAAATGGTGGTGATGTGGATTTTACTATTGAATGTATAAATGCTTATATTGTACCAAAAGAAAATCTCTAGAATTAAATATTGTCTAAATAAATAAAGAGAATCAATAACGTTTGTACGAAGTTAGCCAGTCTAGTCTAATTTTTGAGTAGGTTAACAATTAATCACTGTCTATACATTTGCATCTCAGCCTTTCTTATAGTAGTGATTTTAATCATTGTCAGATATCATCTATACTTAACCTAAATACGTCATGTCCATACTATGTAATGACCCACTGTGGTTCCATTTTTAAAAATTTTAAATTAACCAAAATTATTAATTTTTTTCAATTTTAAAACTCACATTTATAAATTATAATTTATAAATTACAATTATACAATTGTATATATGTAATATAAATAAAAAAAAATAATTGTTTTATCAGTGAAAAATTTATTTTAAAAGAATTGAACAAACATTAATAACAATTGAACACGTATTAACAATTCGTGACGTAGTTTATTTTATATTATATAGTACACCATAACATAACCAAATAGTTAATTTTGCGATAAGGAAAAAGTAACCAACTATTTAATCAACTTAATTACACGACGTACGAATTTTAAAATAAAAACCTTTGTTTTTTTATTGATTACGTATTACTAAATAACTCAATCAGAATGAATTATAACATCTTTATATTTATCTTGGCAGTGAACGTATCAAGTGAACACAAAAAGTATGATAAAGGGTATGCAATTAATTTTTTAAATTCATTTTTACAAGAAAATAAATGGAAAATTTCATCAGAGAAATTTATGTATGACCATGTAAGCAAGAGTAAAGTTTTAATATATGATCCACTATTAAATAAAAAAAAATGTTCTAAAGGTTACATCGTCAATACAAAAAATGTTAATCAAAAATTTAGAGAAACAATGTAGCTTGTTAATTACGAGTACACAAAAAGTTTAGCATGGATCGTGTATCACGTAAAAAGTATTGCTGAAGATTGTTTTATATATAAAATATGTTCTAAATCAGAAGATTACGCCAATTGTAAGAGTTTATTAGTATCAAGTATTGAGATTTCCAAAAAACTCATTTCACGTTTTATTAGTGCAATAAATTTTCTAATGAACTTGTTAAATATTAAAACCAATACATTTATTTTAAACGAATTGATAAAATTTTTTGGGTTTATAAGCAGAGAAATAAGTGACAATTCATATGTGAAGCAAATTTATAATAATTTCAATGCAGAGTACGAAGAGAATGATTCTAATTTGATCAAAATACTTCAAAATTATAACATTGATCGAACATGCACTAAAATAAATTGTAATGTGGACCACTTTTAGAGGTATATAGAGAAAAATAATTTACCTAAAACGATTGCAATTTATGAATTTATAGGAGTTAACTTAAGAGAAGGTATTCAAAACATGAATAAAACATTGTATACTAATCTGGGCTTCTTTTATGACGAAGTAAATAATGAAACTTCTTATGTTCATGAATGGCACATTGAAAATAAAAAAAAAAAGTTCTTTAATTTTTAACTGTTAAATTTTTAATTTAAAAATTATAAAAAAAACTTTTGTCTATACGTGTAGATTGAAATTGTACCATTATTGGTAAAAGTACACATGGTCTTCTTTTAGCTTGTAACATAATAAAATTATGATTAGTATAAGGTATAAGGTAACATTTTGTAAAATTTTGTTTAAACTTTATTTATCAAGTTAATATTTGGTATATCTGCAAATTTATTCTGATGATGAACACTTGAATATTGCTTATTTGATCAATATGTACAAATTACATTAATCATGTATCGTTATACTAATTAGAAAATACCTCATACCTGGATATCTGAAGACATTTAATTGTATATAATAACTATAAATCAAGATTCTCTGTTTTAGACTTTTATGTGTTAAATGCTGAATTTATGTAAAAACATAATTTATTGGGCAGAAATATTATTAACTTGATCTGTTTGAATTTACCAGTGTTACATATATTATTTTAGACATCCTAGTCATAATTCCTTTGGAATCCTTGGTCCTAAGTTAATTGTTAATATTCTTTTTTTTCTTTAACGTTATGTTTTTAACATTAATGTTGACATTTAATATATATATATATAGATTTTTTCCTTCTATTATTTTGAGTCTTTATATTTTATTTAATAGTATGTTTTAATATTACAATAACTTTTATTTTATTATGATAATTATAAAATTAACTCATAATAATTAATAAATTTTAATCATTGTTATCTTAAATTAAACCTTTTATTTATAACCTTTTCCCCTTAGGATAAGGTACAATACCATAGTGCTCTGGTTTTACTTTTGGCGTGCCTCGCACGTAGTGTATTCTCCTAGGGGTTCTTCTAAAGTTTAGCTATCTTATATGAGTTTAGTTTACAAGCTAATTTAGAACTTTCAATCTTGCAATATTGTATCTGAAAATTAAATTTATATAGTTTTGGAAAATTAATATTATTTAGTTAATTTGATACTTACTAGTTTATTTTCTACTGTTTCTACAGCACTACTCGAGTCACAAGCAGAATACGGTCATTTAANTAGTTTATTTTCTACTGTTTCTACAGCACTACTCGAGTCACAAGCAGAATACGGTCATTTAATTTCCACTAAATCATTTTCTTCTATTACATCATCTAGACAAACGTAGTAAACATATAGTAGGTAATGTTGTAGTATAGCACAATAATAATTTCTTTATGTCATTGATTATTACTCTAGTTAAAATTAAATTTTTTATACATATAATAAAGTGTATGTACGATTTAAATGTTATCGTATTACATGCCCAGTTTTAGCTATAAAGTAAATTTATAAAAGTTTAAATGAATTATATATAAAAATTATGCCATTTTATACTAACATAAAACAAATTATACATTAGACATAATTATCTGGACAGGCGTCTTGTTNTACTAACATAAAACAAATTATACATTAGACTTAATTATCTGGACTGGCGTCTTGTTGCCTCTTTTAAGTTTTTTGTTACATGTAATCAACATTACTTATAATAATTTTAAATCTTTCATTCAACATTCAATCTTTCAACTTAAATCCCAATTAATAAAATAGCCTCCCAAAAACAAAAACAAATTATCATCATGATAAGAAGTCGCCCAGCTGACCACTATAGTAACTAAAAATAATGTCAACTATGTATGCACTGATTTCGCCTTTGTTTTCTGTTCCGGTTCACGTGTATTGTTGCCGTAAAGTGCTCTACCCGTTTTGTTCAAATGTCTTTTTGGCCTGGTCGTAGAATCATTTTCTCCAGCCATCATTCTCGTTTTTCATTTTGGTATACTTATATATTCATGACTGTCCAACTTTTACTTTTGGCTCTGAAAATCGAGCTATGGGTTAAGACTTGGTTGGCTACTGCTTAGATATCATTGTATTATATTTGTGGTAATATTGTACAGCTATAGGAAACCTTGTATGTATAAAGGGATATAATCCGATTTAAAAAAAAAAGTAAGTCAGATGAAAGGATACCCCTTATAATATTATTATTAAATAATAATATTGATCCATACATTTTTCAAAAAAATTATAG
>NW_026099780.1:0-2233 GCF_025091365.1 Daktulosphaira vitifoliae | reverse complement strand
CCGGTGAACGTCACAATATATAAATGATTTTTATGATAAATATATACTTAAAATGATGTAAAATAATTTTTAAAATTTAAAATTTTATAAATCAAATAAAGTCAAACAGAATTAAAAAAATTTGGTTCATCATAAGCAAGCCAGATTTAGTAACAGCATATTTGTTTTTATATACAGAAATGATAATTAACTTATCTAATGTACCTACTATTTATTTTTATGAATTATTTTCTGGATGTCCTTCATTCTTAGTTTAAGTTTAGTTTTTGATAAACCATTTTTTCTATTATGAGCTCATTGATTTTTAGGTGACATTATAAGTAACGCGTGTTTTACAAAATACACAAAATGTAGNTATAAGTAACGCGTGTTTTACAAAATACACAAAATGTAGCAAAGTTTAAATATCAAAATATACTGATTACACTTCAATAGTTAGAAATTATAACTTTTAGTGTTACGTTATAATGCACAATGAAGCAAGAAATAAGAATTCAATAAGTATAATTTCATATTTAGTCAGTATAAAATTTGTGAAAGATATAAAAAAGAAATAACACGCATAAACGAATGTAAATAAAAATACATTTGTTTATACAGATTATCAAACAAACGGATATAGAAATCGTAAAACAAATGCCATTTCATATTTATCATAAAAAAACAAAAAACGATTTATTTNATTTATCATAAAAAAACAAAAAACGCTTTATTTTCTATCATTTTTCTAAATGAAATTCAATCTAAATTCAAATTCCAAAGAATCATTATTTCTAACCTTAAAATAAACTAGACGTGAAAAACCTGTTATGTGCAAAAAATGTTTATCTCTGAATTAAAAAAATAGCTACTAGGTGTTAGGGTATGATTATATACAATAATGAGAATATATAGCAGATTTTATTTTGGATTGAAACATCTGAATGTCGAAATGTTCATATATAATTTAATTTAAGTTTATACTCACTATAGTGCGAGTAAACTTAGTAAACTATAGTGTGTAAACACCCTCAATACATATAATATAATAAAAGTATTATGTAAGGGGTATTCTATTTGTCATAATATATTTATAGTCAATTTGAAATTTGTAAAATGCTGTTTAATAACGCCAAAACTTATTATTCATGTTACACATTTGACACGACTTGCGTCGCAAAAATGTGGTCGACACTGGTTTTGAGGGTAGAGACCCCTGGGCCGTTTATTAAATGAGCGACAACAGATTATTTTAACAAAAATAAAACAAACCGAAAAGATAAACACAGTAATAATAATCTTCGCATAATATCGTGGCACTTTCGCTGGTGTGGACAACGCAGTGTCCAACATGATCCTTGGACAGCAAAAGGTTAGCNTATATTTGTGGTAACATTGTACAGCTATAGGAAACCTCCTTAGGAATTTCATTAAAAGACCTATTGTTTTTAATGATCTTCCAGTACTCAACAGGATTACTATTTAAATGAAAATTTCCTATAGTCGTGAGCATTCGAGGATGTCTTGAGTTTAATATGTGCCTTTTTCTTTAAAAACAAGATATTTTTTAAGATATTCTATTTTAACACAAAAATAGCATATTATTGAATACGGTAGTCATTTTCATCATGAAGACAACCCAGAGGATAAATTTCTTTTTTCAAATGAAAGTATGTTACATAAATTTTAATTTAATATATATATATATATATAAGTGTCAGTATTTCCGGAACATAATTTCAAAAATTAAATTAAAGATGGCCTAGTTTCAATACGCATATTTAATGTTTTGACCTCCCATGTATAAAGGGCTATAATCCAATTTAAAAAAAAAAGTAAGTCANATATAATCCGATTTAAAAAAAAAAGTAAGTCAGATGAAAGGATACCCCTAATAATATTATTATTAAATAATAATATTGATCCATACATTTTTCAAAAAAATTATAGCATTATAAATTTAAAAATATAAACTATAATATCGAGAATTTTTTCAAGAAAATCGTACGTTTTTCTTTAATTTTGATGTCCGTTTTAACCATGAAGACAAGTCCAGAGGTCAATTTTTTTTTTCTATAAAAGTATATTACATACGTTTTAATTTAAAGTATATATAAAAATGTCAATCTTTCCGGATTATTTTCAAAAATTAAGTTGAAAAAGTTCTACTTTTTAAAAGCATTTATAAAAGTTTGAACCCCCCCTGTATATAGAGAAATGGTTCAATTAAAAAAAAAAGTATTTCAATTAAATG